>NW_015506080.1:731715-736339 GCF_001515645.1 Sinocyclocheilus grahami
AAAGTGAAAAAGAGCTAAGAGAGACATCAGCTGAGATCCTAGGATCTTTGGTGACTGGAAAGTCAAAGCCGGAGCCTGGAGCAGACTTAAGGTTTGCAGGAGCGTTCTAGCTCACATCCTCATCTTCTCCGAATCTAACAGAACCACAGACTGACTGACTATGTGTTGGAGCCCACCGGGCACGCCCGCACCAGCTCAGGCTCTCCACACGGGCCGCAATCAGAAGGTTTTAGCAGAAGACTTAGCAGAAAAAAACAACATGGGCGGAACTGTGCGTGAGCCTTTTAAGGTCTGAGAAGATCCACGCCTCTCAGGCTGGGCTTGTCCAATGAGAAAGGCTGAAATTCCAAGCGGGAGGTTGGAAATACTGGAGAGTTTTATGACCCTTTGTGTGAGAGCATGGTAATTTGCATATGGAACTCGATTGGGTGTTGATGCAAAATTACTAAAGATTCTTAGAACACTAATATATTGCCTGTGTACCAACATATAATATACACTTACGTTTAGATCATCAGAAGACAAATTCAAAGAGACCAAACATGGTATCGGTGGGGTTATATTAACTAGTGAGCTATCATTACACGCACACAAAACAGTATACAATTTAAAAGACAATATACAAGAACAGTAATGGTATACACAATGTCCTGAGGAGATGTGTGTTCATTCACAGAAAGGTTTTTATATGAATTAATTAGAGAAGAGTCTATTTTTATGGGCATTGTGTGTCTTTCCTAAGGGTAAATGAATTGTGAGTTTCTCTGCCCACATTCCTTTGGGCAATAAAACCAGTGATATCAGCATTGGTTGCCATGGAACCAGAGGCCTGTTCTGCCTTTCTGAGGTGTTAGATGCATTTCGGGGGAAGGGTCCATAGACCCTCATAGTTGGTTTGTTGACTGAGGGGTGTTACAGAGTATTTGTTAAATATAACTAAAAATCCAACAGTAGCTGCACGGATCTCAGGCTGCCTGGTGGACATCTCGGCATGGATGAAAGAACATCACCTACAGCTCAACCTGGCAAAGACTGAGCTTCTTGTCTTCCCTGCCACTCCAACTCTACAGCATGATTTCACCATCCAGCTAGGTTCTTCTACAATTACCCCATCGACTTCGGTCAGAAATCTTGGTGTAATCTTCGATGACCAGCTGACCTTCAAAGACCACTTTGCAAAGACTGACCTTCAAAGACCACATTGCAAAGACTGCTCGGAGCATGCTGCACAACTTCTTGTCCAGGCCCTTGTCATCTCTAGGCTGGACTACTGCAATTCTCTTCTGGCTGGACTTCCATCAAGTACAATCAAACCTCTACAAATGATTCAGAATGCTGCGGCACAACTGGTCTTCAATGAGCCCAAGTTACACCTCTCTTTATCTCCTTGCACTGGCTGCCGGTTGAGGCTCGCATCAAATTCAAGATATTGATGCTTGCATATAGAAGAGCCACAGGCTCAGCACCCGCCTACTTCCACTCACTACATCCCCCTCCAGAAGTCTGAGATCCGCTAGTGAGTGACGCCTCGTGGTACCATCACAGAGAGGCTCAAAATCACTTTTCAGAACATTCTCGTTCACCGTTCCTGGCTGGTGGAATGATCTTCCCACCCCTATCCGGAATGCTGAATCCCTGACAATTTTCAAGCGACAGCTGAAAACTCATCTCTTTAAACGCTACTTGACTTCATCTTAGAAATTATGTTTTTCTCTTTATTTATTCCTTCCCTTTTCTAGCTTGTACTTATTTGAACAATGCCTAAAACTTCTTCTAAACACCTCTTTAAGAAGAATCGCTTTATGTATTCCCCAATTGTAAGTCGCTTTGGATAAAAGCATCGGCAAAATGACTAAATGTAAAAAAAAATTGTGTCTGATTGGTCCAGACGCTACACAGTCAATGCTGATGGCCGATGTAAAGCCGATACAAATTTTATTTTATTTAATTTAAGAAATTTGAAATCATTTGAAAATGGATTAAAAAAAATAAGTGTAAAAAAAACATGCTTATACATTAAATGACAGTATTTTTCACAAATAAATATTTAATAAAAATATAATTAAAGTAAGTAAACACTGTAACCAACAGGGCACTCAGTATTCTGGGAAGTTTGTGTGCATTGGGAATCACATTTTTTTCAAATAAAGCCAAGGTAACACTCATTTTGAATACAGCACACAGTGAAAATGACATGAATATGACATTGGTCAAAAGCATGAAGCGCAGCATAATTTGAAATCATGAGTTTAAAGTTTGTCGATCGTGCGTCTCCAGTGAAGCTGAACTCTCCTCCTGTCCGTATTAAAGGGGTCATATGACGTTGCTAAAAAGAACATTATGTTGTGTATTTGGTGTAATGCAATGCGTTTATGCGGTTTAAGGTTCAAAAAACAAATTTTCCACATACTGTACATTATTGTTTCTCCTCTATGCCCCGCTTTTCTGAAACGCGTCGATTTTTACAAAACTCATCGGTCTGAAAGCGAGGTGTACGCTGATTGGCCAGCTATCCAGTGCGTTGTGATTGGCCGAATACCTCAAGCGTAGGGCTGGACGATATGGACAAAATTTATATCACGATATATTTCTTAATTTCGGTCGATACAACAGATGTCTGTACCTACAAACTTATGAAAAATTTATTTGCCAACTCTATGAAACCTACTCCTATAAAACTATATAATATTTTAGGGAAAAAATGGCGCAAATAAATAAATGTTCACCTTTTATTGGTATTTAGCCTTACAAACATAAAATGTGAAATCACTGTCAAATAAATCTCAGACTCTCCTTATTAATATTAATATTTTTTACTTCAAACTATAGGCTAACATACCAGTCAAAAGTTGTTGAACAGTAAGATTTTTTAAAGTTTTTTAAATAATTCTCTTCTGCTCACCAAGCCTGCATTTATTTGATTCAAAATACAGCAAAAACAGTAACATTTTTAAATATGTTTACTATTTAAAATAACTGTTTTCTATTTGAAAATATAATTTATTCCTGTGATTTCAAAGCAGAGCTTTAGCATCATTACTCCAGTCACATGATCCTTCAGAAATCATTCTAATATCCTGATTTGCTGCTCAAAAAACATTTATTATGATGTTGAAAACAGCGGAGTAGATTTTTTTCAGGTTTCTTTGATGAATAGAAAGTTCAGAAGAACAGCATTTATCTGAAATAGAAATCTTTTGTAACATTATAAATGTCTTTATCATCACTTTTGATCAATTTAAAACATCCTTGCTAAATGCAAGTAATAATTTCTATAATATACATTTTAAAAAGAGCTTTTGAATGGTATAGTGTATAATGTTTTCAAAAGCTTTTTATTTCAGATAAATGCTGATCTTTGGATCTTTCTATTCATCAAAGAATCCTGAAAAAATGTAGTCCGTATTAAAGGGGTCATATGACGTTGCTAAAAAGAACATTATGTTGTGTATTTGGTGTAATGCAATGCGTTTATGCGGTTTAAGGTTCAAAAAACAAATTTTCCACATACTGTACATTATTGTTTCTCCTCTATGCCCCGCTTTTCTGAAACGCGTCGATTTTTACAAAACTCATCGGTCTGAAAGCGAGGTGTACGCTGATTGGCCAGCTATCCAGTGCGTTGTGATTGGCCGAATACCTCAAGCGTAGGGCTGGACAATATGGACAAAATTTATATCACGATATATTTCTTAATTTCGGTCGATACAACAGATGTCTGTACCTACAAACTTATGAAAAATTTATTTGCCAACTCTATGAAACCTACTCCTATAAAACTATATAATATTTTAGGGAAAAAATGGCGCAAATAAATAAATGTTCACCTTTTATTGGTATTTAGCCTTACAAACATAAAATGTGAAATCACTGTCAAATAAATCTCAGACTCTCCTTATTAATATTAATATTTTTTACTTCAAACTATAGGCTAACATACCAGTCAAAAGTTGTTGAACAGTAAGATTTTTTAAAGTTTTTTAAATAATTCTCTTCTGCTCACCAAGCCTGCATTTATTTGATTCAAAATACAGCAAAAACAGTCTCAAGCGTGTGACGGAAATGTTACGTCCCTCACCATATTGTGACATTTGTTGCATCCAGTGGGGACATAATTACTGATTATAATGACTTATACTGTCTTTTTACGCGTTGCGTATCGCGCGGCGTAAACATAAAACCATGTCTGCATTTGTGATCGGAGAAACGATAAACAACAAGCACTACTCTACACTGCTTAAAACTCACGTTTGAATCATCACTGGCAAATTCTTTAAAGATAAAAAATTTACTTACAGGCTGTCAGTCAGAAGCGCCAGACTGTCCTTGCAAAGTTGGAACTGCCCCACTTTATAGAACAGCCTTTGAGCACAGACCCATTGTAGGCTATACAGAACTGCAGGTTGAGGAAACAGTCCTCCATAAAATGCGTCACACACTGCGGGCTAGAGTGAGCGGTGCGGCCGGCGGGCTTGTGGCAACCACGTGACGACCCCGGGCTGGACTCCGCTTCGTCCACAGTGAAAGCCGATCCGGCAATCCACAGCGCAAAGTTGATGTATTTCCTCAGCGACCAGCACGGATCAGCTCCAGGCATGACGAAGCGGATATCGTCCTCTTTTGG
>NW_015506080.1:741589-750877 GCF_001515645.1 Sinocyclocheilus grahami
CCTCAGCGACCAGCACGGATCAGCTCCAGGCATGACGAAGCGGATATCGTCCTCTTTTGGAAGGCCAAACAAAGTAGTTTCGCTTTCACAACGAATCGCACAGCATCTCCACAACATGGCGGCGGTGGCAACAACAATACTACAGCGAGAATAAAAGTTACGCCTTCTTTCTTTGCGTGAACATTTGGGCGGCGTTATGCAAATCTTCCCACACAGTGACGTAGACATGTGGGGGCGTTTAAACGAGGCGTTTTAGGAGGGTGTGGACAAGTCTTAACTTTTATGAAGAATATCTCTTTGGATTTGAGACTTTAGTCTTTGCAACTTTACAGATCTTCTTTATGCACCAAGAGAACACTTCAAAGAGAAAGGAAAAATTTTAAATCGCATCATATGACCCCTTTAAATTCACACGGACCGACCGTCATGCAGAGTACACGCGATCGTGCAGGTGATTCGACTAAGTTTTGCAAGGTTTTTGAAATTAGATGTTCATTAGTCATTCAAAGATTTGTTTAAATTATGTAAATGCGTATTTGCTGAATGCTGACGGCAAACGAGATAGTATTATAATATTTGCCTTTCTATTACTAACAATATAAAAGCAATCGTTATAATACTTTAATACATTTTAATTCCTTTGTTTAACAGTTCTATCTGATTATTAGACAGACTTATGTCCGTGGACAGAACTGTTAACGACGACAGCGAACAAGAGGGAGAGTGTGAGCACTGTGTGTTCAGGCGCTGCCGCTCTCAGGGCCGTCAAAATAAAAGTCCCGCCACGAACGCATCGGCTAAACAGATATATCGGTCGACCACTAACTTAGACTAAATGAAAATTAAGAGAAAATTTATTTTTTCATATTATTTTATTTCAGTTAATGTTCCAATTTAAAGAAATTAAAATATTTTTCCATGTTGTTTTAGTTTTAATTATAATATAAATTAATTAATTAATGCAATGTGAACCTTGACACTGTATTTTATGCATTTGCATTGACTTCTAAAAATTTGTGAACTAACAAAAAAACCTTTTATATTCTTCTAAATTCTAAACGTTTTTATTCTAAATTTTACTCTTCTGTATGTAAATTATAAAATAAACTAATAAAAATAAATTAATATATAATACTAATATATTTATCTATTTTTAAACCAATTTCATCATGTTCTTGCCATGAAAATAGGCTTAGATTCTGAGATAAAAATAATTGTGTGGACTAATTAACTCTGTAGGCCTGTAGTACCTGCAGGCCACTGAATGAGCTGATCCTTTTGTGCGATCACTTGATCACAGAAAGAGAAGAAGATCCTGTGAATATTTCCCTTCTCCAGATGAAAACTAGAGGACACACTGCGATAGCTGATGCGTTTGGACAGGAGGGTGAGGGACAGGAGGACAGTGTGAGACAAGGACAGTCGAACAGTCGAGCACAATCGGTTCTTGCTGTAGCTTGTGTTGGAGCTTTGCAGAAAATTTGTCACATACTGCAAGAAATAACAAAACAACATGATGTAAAGCAGTGGTTCTCAACCTTTTTAATTCTCTCTTTTAATCCGCTATAATATTAATGTATTTTTTTTAATCAAATAACTGCAGCCTCAGCATATATATATATATATATATATATATATATATATATATATATATATATATATATATATATACACACACACACACACACACACACTGTTTTTACTGAATTTCTGATCAAATAAATGAGTAAGAGACTTCTTTCAAAAACATTTTACTTTTTAAAATTTTTTTAATTATTCCAAACTTTTCTAGCTATTCCAAACTCTAAAATATTTTATTAGGTAGAAACTGAGTAAAAAATAAATGAATAAAAAATAATTTTCATTAGTTTTCCAGGTCTTTCAAATTAGACTACCTCATATATTCAGGTGTTTATAGACTGTGTGAGTCCTGGTTCTGCTTTATTTTAATGCTTGTTTTGTCTTATTTTAAACCCTTTCAAGTTATATTGAGGCCCCCTGGTTGAGAACTACTGATGTAAAGTGAGAAAATTAATCATGAAAATTACTTTAATATATATGAAGTGCATGAGATACCTGACCTACCTGTACTAGTGGTCGACCGATATTGTTTTTTTTTTTACAGCCGATGCCGATATCTTGGAAAGCAGGGTGGCCGATATAAAGCCGATATTATAGCTGAACTCTCCTCCTGTCCGTATGCAATTCGCACGGACCGACCATCATGCAGAGTACACGTGATCGTGCAGGATACAAATGCACACTTCATAAGATCTCACAGCTGGATTCAACTAAGTTTGCAAGGTTTTTGAAATTAGATGTTCATTAGTCATTCAAAGATTTGTTTAAATGATGTAAATGCGTATTTGCTGAATGCTGACGGCAAACGAGAAAGTATTATAATGTTTGCCTTTCTATTACTAACAATATAAAAGCAATCGTTGTAATACTTTTTTATACATTTTAATTCCTTTGTTTAACAGTTCTATCTGATTATTAGACAGACTTATGTCCGTGGACAGAACTGTTAATGATGACAGCGAGGGAGTATCAAGAGGGAGAATCCCTGCGTTCCATTCGGAAGGGCTCATCCCTATGCCCTAATCCCTTCAAAGGGTTTACCCTCCGGAGTGAGAGCTTCGAAGGGTTGAAGGGTGTAGGGGACCAAACAACTGTTTCTTGAAGTTCCCGGGATGTGTCATCACGTGCCCACATGGAGGCGCCGTCATTGTGCATAGAATCTGCGCAAAGGATCATGGGAGCCCGAAGTGTCCATCAGTTGTACCCTTCGAAATCCTTCATTCCAAAGGGCCATTTGAAGTGGCCAGTTTTGAGCACTTCGGTTTGGAACGACCCTTCAATATGGCGGCCATGATTGTTTTCACTCCGAAGTGCCCTTCGGAGGGCAATATATCCTATTTGTAATGCACTGAATGTGAGCGCTGTGTGTTCAGGTGCTGCCGCTCTCAGCGCCGTCAAAATAAAAGTCCGGCGTACCATCAAAAAAATCCCGCCATAAACTTATCGGCCGATGACGATATTTGAAAAATGCCAAATATCGGCCTTGGCGATATATCGGTCGACCACTAACCTGTACTGTAGGATTTGCCTCCATGACTTCAGTAGCATGTGCACGCTGCAAGGCAGACTCCTGAACAGCTGTCCTGGACCCTGACAGCCGAGGAGTGGCTTTCTCTGCCTCATCTGGTGGCGCTGAATCCTCCTGTTGAGAGGCTTGCATTAACACAGAGGTCATCTGCTCCTGGACCTGGGCCACCAGGTCAGCCTCTATCATCTCTGCCACTGCACGGTCCAGTCGCTGGTCAAGCTCCCAGTGAGACAGCGGCTCCCATTCAGCCTGGATCACGTCCATTATCACCCGTCCTGCAGCCGCCACGTTCTTTTTACGAGCCTCCATCTGGATGCAATATATAGGAGTCAAGTACGGTGGCCGAGAGAGCTCAACGTGCTGCAACTTCAGAAAAAACATGCAAATAGAAAAAGCACCAGCAAATACAAAAACATCTTCATCAGTTTGACAGCACGTGCTGCAAATACTCGCAACACAATCAAATACAAAAACACGCTGCAAATACTCACAACACAACCAAATAAAGAAACACGCCGCAAATACTCACAACACAACCAAATAAAGAAACGCAAGTACACACCACAACGGAAGGACCCCAACAATGCCAAAATTACAGAGAGAGAGCAAGCGCAAATCCTGGCAGCGGCAACAAAACGAAAATTAACCATGTTTTTTTTTTGTATTGATTACCATTTCTATAACCACAGTTGTACAAATACCATGGTTAAACTATGGTTAGTGTAGCAAATCCATGGTTAATTTGTGGTTACCATGGTTTAACTATAGTAACCATTTTTTGTTTTTATTTATTTTTTACATAAATGTATTTATTAATTAATTTTAATAGTAAAACCTTATGGTTAATTTTTGTAAGGGAAGTTGTAAAGTTAGCCAGCTTACATGCTTTCACAGTTACAGTAATTGTGTATTTCGTCAGCTTATTTAGGCTAACAATAAAAAAAATTAAAATAAATAAAAAAGAAGAAGAAGAGGCAGCAAAGGAATGGTAAGATCAGGATGTTAAAATAAACAAAAATCTTCAGAGAAATTTTCAGAGCAAACATTGATAAATATGTGCCAGCCATGTTCATGACTTTGCAGTTCCCTTAAACATTTCCGGACATGGTCTGTGCCTATTTGCAGCGCGTTTCTTTATTTGTTTGTGTTGTGAGCATTTGCAGCGCGTGTGTTGTCAAATTGATTAAGATGTTTTCTTAATTTGCAGGTGTTTTTTCTATTTGCACCGCGTTGAGCTCTCTCGGCCACCGTAATCAAGGGATGAAGGCAACTAGCCAAGTAAGTTTGTCTCTCAAAAAACATACGCTAAACGTTGCTATTACAATAGATTCAGCAGAGTAACTGGAATACATATCTCAGTTTAAGCAATAATGAGGGTAAAACCAGTCAGTAGATCTAAGCGCTAGAACTTCACCGTGCAAAATGAATGAACTAACGTTAAGTTAACTAATATGGCTAGCTCAACTAACGTTAGTGATTGAGTCAACAGACAGACGCGATTTTGAAATGAAATAAAAGTCTTGAAACCTACATTTCTTAATGGCGCGACCATATTAATTATAACCTGAAACCACAACACGGAGAAGATATTTGAATTGACAGACCTTTAAAACAGACGATCCTCTCTTTCCATTAGCTTCTGTTATTAGACAACTGTACCTACCGCGCATGCGCACACTCAACAACTATGATTGATCCTATAAGATTTCTTCTTCTTCCGTTTTTTGGCGCGTTACATCCTGTGTGCATATCGCCACCTACTTTTGCAGTCATGGTTTATTTATAATCAATTTCTTCCTTGTTTTTGCTTTTCCTGTTCTTACTACACACGTATACACACAAATATCTCTACTTAAATAATTATTCGATGCTCCATCCCCTATAAGATTTCAATACGACATCCATCTCTTAACTAAATCTCGCTTAACGGCAAAGTAATAAAATGGTCATGACTTTAATACAGTGACAGAAATAAAAGGTCTTATAGCAAAAAGACTGTAAATGATGTATCTTTACTTTATAGGCTACACTATTCTGTACATAGGAAACTGTCGATATACCCATTTTTCTCTTTCAACTTGTTCTCTACTAGACTCAGTCTGAATTTGATTGATACTAGTGGTGAGAGACTGGAGGTCCGACCTGACATTTCAATGAATTGGACTTTCATATTTTAAATAAGAGTGTTTATTGCAGTTTCATGTTGAAAATAATTTAAACTAATTCATGTGAAACCTGTAAATGTAATTAGCATTAGGCAATACTCATTTCTAAAACTCATCTTTTCTTTGAAAATAATTAAAGGACGTTTTAATAAAATACTATTTATTTAACCCAACTCTGTTTCGTATTCTTGTTGATCAAGTCGTAAACATATTTCCAGTATGTAACATTTCTGCTATTCAGCTGTTAAAGTAACTTACATCTCTTACATCAGTCAAGCCCTCCAAATACACTTACTCGTTACGATCGGACGTCCGAATGCGAGACGGTTCTCGGTTCAATGAATCGTCGGTGATTCAATCGGAATCGTTCAGGTTCATTGAAAAGTTCCAGGGCACCTAAACCCCCAGATATTACAGAAGTTTTGGGTAATGTTTTTGCAGGAATGTGATTGTGTACTTTTTGTGTGTGTGTTGCTTGGTTTTACTAATACAGAAACTGAAACCTAATTTCATCTTATAAATCTTTTACTTCTAAGTTTCAAATGCATAAATGCAAATTTTCCAATATCAAATCACATTTAAGGCGTTTTCAGCTAATTTCAGTAATATTTTGAAACGCTTCTGAAAAAACTGAAGCGAGGAAAGCTTTTCATATTTCTTGTTAATTTTCTTCCCCCTGGCTTTTGTTGCTTTTCTTTTGTTCTATTGTGGGCTGTTATTATATCTGCATGTTTATATAAATAATAATAATTAAAAAACAAAAACTAAAGCCCCAAAAGCAACACCGTTAAAAAACAGACGCTGAACATTAGACAAGGAGTGGAAAAGGGCTGATTTTAATTCCTTTAAACGCAGTTACAGATACTGCAGCATGATTTTCTTTTTTTTTACTTTGTTTGTTTTTGCAAGAGTACTGTGAAGGAACACTGCCATCACTGAGAAGAATAGGGGCGAGTTTGCAAAAAGGATGAGGATGAACACAATATCAGCATTTGTGTTAAAGTTAAACATTCACTTGTTCAAGCAACTGTGCCCAAAGACTTCATTCTTATTGATCTTTACATTTTAACTTGATTCTTTCCACCATTTTAAAATGCCGCGCACACGCACAAAACAAACCTGACTAGCATTTACACTCCCCTTTGATTTAAATACAAATTCAGGGAATTAAATGTCAATACTTAAGCTTCCAAACAAATATTCAAAAAGAAAGAAGCGGACACTAACTCCTCCAACACAAAACTGTAAAGAAAAGCAAAACACACTTCAGGAAGCAACAATGCGAGTGGAAAAATGTATTTACAATGAAACCACTTTATGTCAGAATTCACCTTAACCATGTGCTATGTATTGATTTGCAGGTATAACCTGACGGCATCCATGCCCATTCTGATGTTCAGTAAGTTCTATGTGCATTTACACTATATTATGTCGGTAACAAAACGTTTCAGCCTATGGCCTTCTGCCCTCCAATAAAA
The DNA here is from genome assembly GCF_001515645.1 of Sinocyclocheilus grahami. Taxonomy (NCBI): domain Eukaryota; kingdom Metazoa; phylum Chordata; class Actinopteri; order Cypriniformes; family Cyprinidae; genus Sinocyclocheilus; species Sinocyclocheilus grahami. The sequence goes on from NW_015506080.1 coordinate 748,342, forward strand.
TGATGCAGGATCTAAATAAGAATAATTATAATAACAATATTCATTAACACACAACAGTGTACTGTAAATGCGATCAGTAAAGTGGGCATTTGTAAAACCTTACAGCCTCAAACACAACCCCACCCCGCCCCTAACATATTGAAACACACAAAAAGCACAAAACGTTTAACTCTCCAAACATAACATTTGTGTGAATTAAATAAGATACACAGGTTTAAATACTCAGATATCTAACCACCTCTGACGGGTGACTAACAGCTGTCTGACAAATGAGCAATTCATTCAGAAATCAAGGGAAACTTTACCAAATCAAAATGGGACGTTGTGATTGGTGGATTAACCTGTAGATGAGCTGACACTGAACATTGGAAGGGGTTGCGACAATACAGTGAGAGTAAGCTGCTAGTGCTCGATGGGACGTGAGGAGTAACAGGGAGAGCGATTCAAATTCTCAGCAAAGTTACAATATCACACAAGATCACTCTCACTCATGCTCTTTTTGTAACTCAATACGCACCACCAACTTAAAACACGTGTTTTGGACACTCTTTACCCCCCCTAGCCCCCCCCCCCCAAAACCCTTTATCAGCAGTTCCTCCTTCACTGCACGGCTTGTTCGTTGGCAGTGCTGCCCGAGTCTTGAGGCTTCATAACATCAGGAAGCTCAGGAGGGCTGGAGAAGGCCTCTATTCTTAGAGGCTCAAAAGCATCATCTGTGATAAAACAAAAACAGACACGGTAGGCAAATTCAGATCACCAAATATAACATAGCGGGACACAAGGCAAGCGATTGAAACAAGAGCTCACCACTGATGCGAAAAGCCAGTCCTACTGTGGCCGGAGCCTGAGGCCTGGCTGTCTGGTTTGTGAACCCACAGTCTCCAAGAGTCTTACTATCTTCTAGAAGCATGTCATCCTGGGGGACATGAAGAGATTGTTTAATAAAGTGCATAATATACTCAAAATCACTTCAACTCTAACTAGTCCACAACAGCCTAATTTTGATTTGCATGTGGTCACATTGCACATTCATAAATGTGACTCTGGATCACAAAACCAGTCATAAGGGTCAATTTTTCGAAATTGAGATTTATACATCATCTGAAAGCTGAATAAATAAGCTTTCCATTGATGTATTGTTTGTTAGGATAGGAATATTGGCCGAGATACAACTATTTGAAAATCTGGATTCTGAGGGTGCAAAAAAATCTAAATATTGAGAAAATCGCCTTTAAAGTTGTCCAAAATGAAGTTCTTAGCAATGCATATTACTAATCAAAAATTAAGTTTTAATATATTTACAGTAGGAAATTTACAAAATATCTTCATGGAACATGATCTTTACTTAAAGGGGTCATATGTTGCTAAAAAAGAACATTTGGTGTAATGAAATGTGTTTATGCGGTTTAAGGTAAAAAAAAAACATTATTTTCCACATACTGTACATTATTGTTTCTCCTCTATGCCCGCCTTTCTGAAACGCGTAGATTTTTACAAAGCTCATCGGTCTGAAAAGCGAGGCCTGCTCTGATTGGCCAGCTATCCAGTGCGTTGTGATTGGCCGAATACCTCAAGTGTGTGACGGAAATGTTAAGCCCCTACCATACTGTGATGCCCTGTCCGGCCGGAGCGACGATTCAAAAACATTAAAACCCATTATAAACGAGGCATTTATTGCATCCAGTGGGGACATAATTACGGATTATAATGACTTAAACTGTCTTTTGACGCGTTGCATCACGCCGCTTAAACATAAAACCATGTCTGCATTTGTGATCGGAGAAATGACAAACAACAAGCGCTACTCTACAAACTCATGTTTGAATCGTCAGTGGCAAATTCTTTAATATAAAAAAAAACTTACTTACAGTCTGTGAGTCAGAACAGCCGGCATTGTAGTCTACTCTTGCAGGATCAGGAAACAGTCCTCCATAAAATGCGCTGCACACATCTGAATATTTGGGTTGTACTGTTCTGGAACAGTGTTGTAAATACAACATAACCACTGATTTCTAGCCGTGTCCTCTTTTGGAAGGCCAAACCATGTAGTTTCACTTTCACAACGAAACACACAGCGTCACACACGGCAGGCTTGAGTGAGTGGAGACGGGCGGGCTTGCGGCAACCACATGTGGCGACCCCGGGCTGGACTCGTCCACGGGGAAAGCCGATCCGGCGATCCACAGCGCGACGTTGATGTATTCCCTCAGCGACCAGCACAGATCAGCTCCAGGCATGACGAAGCGGATAGCGTCCTCTTTTGGAAGGCCAAACAAAGTAGTTTCGCTTTCACAACGAAACACACAGCACCTTCACAACATGACGGCGGCGGCAACAATATTACGCCTTCTTTCTTTGCGTGAACATTTGGGCGGCGTTATGCAAATCTTCCCACATAGTGATGTAGAAGTGGGGGCGTGTTAGAACGAGCCGTTTTAGGTAGGCGTGGCTGACTCTTAACTTTTATAAAGAATATCTCTTTGGTTTTGAGACTTTAGTCTTTGCAACTTTACAGATCTTCTTTATGCACCAAGAG
>NW_015506080.1:751780-772356 GCF_001515645.1 Sinocyclocheilus grahami
CGTCCTCTTTTGGAAGGCCAAACAAAGTAGTTTCGCTTTCACAACGAAACACACAGCACCTTCACAACATGACGGCGGCGGCAACAATATTACGCCTTCTTTCTTTGCGTGAACATTTGGGCGGCGTTATGCAAATCTTCCCACATAGTGATGTAGAAGTGGGGGCGTGTTAGAACGAGCCGTTTTAGGTAGGCGTGGCTGACTCTTAACTTTTATAAAGAATATCTCTTTGGTTTTGAGACTTTAGTCTTTGCAACTTTACAGATCTTCTTTATGCACCAAGAGCTTGTAACACTCCAAAGAGAAAGGAAAAATTTAAAATCGCATCATATGACCCCTTTAATATCCTAATGATTTTTGGCATAAAATAAAAATCAATCATTTTGACCCAACATTGTATTTTGAGCTATTGCTACAAATATACCCCAGCGACTTAAAGACTTTGTCTCTCAAAAAACATACGCTAAACGTTGCTATTACAATAGATTCAGCAGAGTAACTGGAATACATACACAATACCCTGGTTTTGTGGTCCAGGGTCACAAATGGGTCATTCTTGTCGTGCAGTACATGACATGTTCCCACTGTTATTGTCTTAATACACGGGATAAAGTATCTCACAATTTTTTAAAGAATTAAATACTATTGTAGAATTTTATCACATTATCATAATTTTTTTAATTTTCTATAATGTTTAATGTAGAATGCGTTTAAAACAAAAAATTTATTCCTGGGCATGCTGTTTAAAGTAATTAGTTTATGTTTTCACTTTCCATTCTGTTAATCCTGTAAATGTATCTTGTAAATCTACGGGTTAATAAACCCCTTAGATATAATTTGTGGGTTTTCTTAGCTTAAGGGGTTTGAGCTAGTATTAGCAAAGGATTTGATTAATTCTGTGATGTTTTGTGGTATTAAGTTTGGGTTACACACACTACCATTCAAACAGTCTGAAGACTCTAATGTACACAAGACAGTACAAACAGTACTATTTTGAAATATTAATACAATTTAAAGAACTTTTCTATTTTAAATAATATTCTCAAATGTAGTTTATTATTGTCATGGCAAAGCTGAATTTTATACTCCAGTCTTCAGTGTTACATGATCCTTCATAAATCATTCCAATATGCTGATTTGCTGCTCAAATAACATTTCTCATAATTAAACATGTTGAAAACAGTCGTGCTGCTTAATATTTTTGTGGAAACTGTGATACATGTTGTTTTTTTCCCAGGATTCCTTGAATAATATAGCTCAAAATAACTGCATTTATTTGAAATAGAAATCTTTTGTAACATTCTAAATGTTTACTGTCACTTTTGAACAATTTCATGCATCCTTGCTAAATAAAAGTATTCATTTCTTTTGAAAATTCTTACCAACTCCAAATGTTGTAACAGTAAAGTGAAATTACATTATTTGGAATGCTTTTATTTCTACATAACAGGAACGACCCAACTACATACAACCTTCAGGATATACTAAAAGAATTGTAACATAATTTCTATATTAATCGTCATCATCACAACTTTCTTTGCTGACCTTATAAAGTCTCTGATCCTCTGGCGTTCGCTTCAGGATGCCCTCCACAATCCGCTTCAGCTCGTAGACTGTGGTAGACTCCTTAGCATCTGTGAAGATGGTTGTCTTGTGACGTCTGATCATCAAAAAGACATCCTGAAAAAACAACAAGGAGTCAGATATTCAACATTCAATCCCATCTCATTATCAATACTTCTTGATCTATACCAGGGGTAGGCCAGTTCGGTCCTAGAGCCGCAGTCCTGCAGAGTTCAGCTCCAACCCTGAAAAAAAAAAACTCACCTGCCTATAGCCTTAGAAAAAAAAAACTCACCTGCCTATAGCCTTAGTAATCCTGAAGACATTGATTAGCTTGTTCAGGTGTGTTTGATTAGGGTTAGAGCTGAACTCTGCAGGACTGCGGCTCTCTAGGACCGAACTTGCCTACCCCTGATCTATACTAAGTTCAACCTTTCACAACCTCAACTCATGGCTCATTTGAACCTTACAGAACATTTCATGTCCTTCACACAACACAATGAAATATAAATCGTCTTGGAAAAATAATAATGATAATAATAAATAACAAACAACTAACTTCTATAACTCTCAACAACAAAGCTGTGTTTGTTGTAATTTACAGGAGGAACAATCAATGGCTTTTAAATAAAATAATGAATAGAAAAGCAGATGGTCAACAGCTGAAACAAGCCAACTACACAACTGCAACGCTCTCTATACTGATGAAACTCTAACAGCTGCAGTTGTTATATTGCTGTTGACTTAGTTACTAGCAACACCTAGGAAATGCAGCGCGTTTCGTTTATGCAAACAGCTAACCAGCATTATGAGGGGCTGAAAATTCAGCGATACTAGCCGTAAACGCGACTAAACAATGTATAACGACGCCGGGTTATTGCAAGTTATCTTTTTAAAACAGACGTGCAAACTGCAGCTAGTAACGTTTACTACGACAGGACCGGATCTGCGCTCGATAGTCTTTTTATTATTCATCTACATTTATTGTGCGGATCGATTAAATGACTAGATGAGCATCTAAAAAGGCACAGGCCAGAATGATCAATGACAGGACCAGACGGTTCCTGCATTATGGAGCGGTCATTAAAATCAACACCGCGATAAACAGCCCCGTTTCGGCTACAGAGGGTGCGCAGCTCATATACAAATAAAGAAAACAAAACCGTTTGCTCATCGGTTTTTAATTTTGGCTGACCAGACCGGTCGTCGAGCGCAATGTGCTCCCAATCTAATTAGTAGCACAGTAAATTGGGCGGATTTAGCAGGGAATGTTAGCCGGGCTGCTAAAAATATTGTGAAACAAAGAGGACTGTGTAAAGGCTGCGTTAACACGCGCTAGCCACTTCAACCAGCAGCTAGCTTGCTCATAATCCTTCACAGTTACATTTTCAAACTACAAAACGAATAAATACGTTTGATCTAGGTTTCATTTGCGTCCTCACTCACCATTTCTCTGACTGTTTCGCTGACTTCTTCCACTATCCCACGCTGCACTGCGGAAATCAAAGCGCTCGAGCCAGTCCTCCACAATCCCAGATGTCTTTGCGCGAGCGGCGTGAACTCTTTTCTGTGCCGGAGACGGTCGCGCCCTAGTGGCCTCACATCATTCAACACTTGTTGCTCAGGCACAACCCATTTTAATAGAAGTTTAATGTACAGTTTTGGCTATTTCTGTCAAAAGTAATCCTTGTGCATTTACTATTTATTTATGGTGTAGCATTAATAATTGTTTTCATTTAGATTACTGGAATAGCCACGTCTGTTGATTAGAATGGGATGTGCACATAGCTTAGCCATTTAGTGTACATTCTAGAAGATATCTGGGACTGTCTTGCAAATACAAATAGATATTAAACACACAAAGACGTGACAACAACAGGAGTATAAACAGTTTACTCCAAGAAAGACCTCGATTGAATAAACGTCGATTTTGAGTCAACATTATAAAAGGTTCATTTGAAAAGAAAAGAAAAATAAGCATGCACACTTCATTTCAGACCCCCACAATATCCTTTAGGATTGCCTGCAACTCACAGGAGTATTTGTGGATTTATTAACATTAGATTATATTTTGCCAGCTGAATCTAGTCAAAACTATTATTTATAAAATCTACATATGACCAAAGAAAACCATGTCTTTTCCCACTCCTTTCCAAGCAGTTAATTTCACAGTTAGTACTACTCTTTTTAATACCTTTAATGGTATGTATTCACAATGCTGCAAACAATTTCAATATGAAAATCACAAATAGCATCTCAGTCTGGGTTTCTATGACTTTAATGGCTTATTATTTTTCATCCTTCGCCCATGTAGCCTTTACTGAGCTTCTTTCCTCACTGGACCTTCAGTTTGAAGTCACACACCGGTTACAATAGACACACTAGCAACAGAGGAAACAAAAAACCCTGTTGGTTTAGTAGCAGCAAAGGTACAACATTACTACACAGTAATATACACTAACAATCCCCATATCTGCTGATTGGCTTCATCACTCGGTCTCCTCTCCACCAATAAGCTGGTGTGTGGTGGGCGTTCAAAACTATTATTTATAAAATCTACATATGACCAAAGAAAACCATGTCTTTTCCCACTCCTTTCCAAGCAGTTAATTTCACAGTTAGTACTACTCTTTTTAATACCTTTAATGGTATGTATTCACAATGCTGCAAACAATTTCAATATGAAAATCACAAATAGCATCTCAGTCTGGGTTTCTATGACTTTAATGGCTTATTATTTTTCATCCTTCGCCCATGTAGCCTTTACTGAGCTTCTTTCCTCACTGGACCTTCAGTTTGAAGTCACACACCGGTTACAATAGACACACTAGCAACAGAGGAAACAAAAAACCCTGTTGGTTTAGTAGCAGCATTTGTTTTTTAAATAAAATTTAATGACAAGGTACAACAATATTACTACACAGTAATATACACTAACAATCCCCATATCTTCATCACTCGGTCTCCTCTCCACCAATAAGCTGGTGTGTGGTGGGCGTTCAGGAGCACTATGGCTGCCGTCGCATCATCCAGGTGGATGCTGCACACTGGTGGTGGATGAGGAGATACCCCCTGACAATGTGAAGCGCTTTGAGTGCCTAGAAAAGCGCTATATAAATGTGATGAATTAATTAATAACATATAACTTAATTCACACTTAGCCTACCTGTTTTTTCGCTTTATGAAACAACAATGCAGTCCGCTGATTCTCCTGTGTTAGCAAAAGTTGAATGATAACGACCACAGGTGTGAAGGAAATGCAGATAGACAGGTAAACAAAGTTGGATATGAGATGATCATACTCACGGAATATTCGTTTTAGTGCCTCAATTTCTTGGTTTGGGTTTGGTTTGTGTATTTTGCAAGGTCATCTTCACTGAGATCGGACAAAAGCCAAACACTTAAATTTAATAACATACTTTATTCCTACATACTATTCAAAAGTTTGAGGTCATTAGGATTTTTCTTAGAAGAAATTAAGCAATATTAAAATGATTTCAGAAGGATCACATGTGACACTGAAGTAACTGCTGCTGAAAATGCAGCTTTGCCATTACAGAAATTAATAATATTTTAAAATACACTACAATTGAAAACCTATTTTGAATTGTAATATTTAACAATATTACAGTTTTTACTGTATGTGTGATTAAAAAATTAAGCCTTGGTGAACATTAGATACCTCTTTCAAAAACATAAAAATCTTCCCGACCCCAAACACAACAGTAGTGTATACGAATTATTATTTTGTACATAAATGTGCAGAATCACAAAACAAAACTTTACTGCATTTGTCCATATCTATACAAAATTACTAATAACAGAGCAATTCCACTGCTTACTCTTGACATAATCATAACCAATATTTGCCAGTGTGAACAAAGCGGTTGCAATATCATAGTACATACTGGCTGATCTCTTGGCGATGTATAAGGGTTAGTTCCCTCACTGCGATGAAGGGACAGAGGTCTGTGTTTGGTTTCTGGGTGCACGCTGCAGTTGAAGCGCAGCACGCTGACAGGCAAATGAACATGCCAACTGTCTGGATACTTCTTCACCAGACTTTCCACCATACTGTAAAGAAACCATACCACAAATATTTCTAAATAACTCTATGCCTTGTCAAATTGTGATTTATGTCCAACAGCTGGGTAACTAAACTTACTTAACAATGTGGTATTGTGTGTGAGGTTCAAGCTGTGATCCCGAGAGACGAGGGAAATGTCCTTTATCATCAGAATATTATTGAGTGCTCTGTTAACCTTGACAAAAAATAAGCAAAAAAGGAAAATATTAAAAAGTAAACTGTATTGAGACATTTAAGAAACCTTTCAGCAAATTTCAATGAAAAATGTTGCGATTATAAATAATTAAACCTGCACTAATTGCTCTGATATTACCCCGTGAGAATCATAATGCAGGACTTACTGTTCTGACCTGAATCCCTCTAGCCCCCCAAGGTGTGAGAAATCCCAGAGGAAAACCGTATCGGGAAATGGCATCACACATGAGCAGGGCGATGGAATCAGAATTAGGCTTTTCTGATGGAAAGATTTCAATCCACTTGGTGTAATTATCACAGATGACCATGATGTGGCTATAGGGGCCTTTACTTTCTTGAAATGGCCCTGTTACATCTATACTCAGTCACTGCTATCTCTCTGTCACCTAGAAAGTGGAAACATTAAGCCAAAAGAAGATCAGAAGTTACGGGTAAAACTATGTTACGCCACATTTTAAATGACATTTCACTTTCATAACTATTATGGCTACTATTTTATGTCTTCACACAGAAATCACCACTGTTAAAGAGGACTGAAAAGGACAAATCTGTAAAAGGCATACCCTGATTAACTTTTGGATGGTCAGTGTTTGGATTGTCAGGTGTTTCAAGAGGTGCATCATCATAGGCGACATCATTTCCGGGATCCTACACATACATATAAAGAATCAAATGAAAAACACCATTCAGGAGACTATTTCCAGATCTGTAAGGCTTAAGTTTTTACATTTACAGATTGAAATAATGTAAAGGTCTACAGACACTAGCATCATCATCAGCCTCATCATCACCCTCCAAAAGCTTCATCCAGTAAAAGCTCTGTGAAAACCAATTGAGTGGTGTAATATGTACAAGTGTATGAGATGTTCTACAAAAGGAAGCCAAAAATCAACAATTGCAGTAGTCATCATGGAAGCTGCCAGCGTGCAAGGGACCACGGCTGGACCCATCAGCATCCAAAGGCACACGAACAAACTTCCCCTCAAGCCTGTCAAACCCATGAACAGGAGATATTAAGTAGTAAAACAACAAGAGAAAATGACTTATTTGGCAGAAAATTGTTATAGGCTAACAAACACATTACTGTGGTGTTTCTGGTGCTGACACTGGGGTTGGTTTTGGTTTGATAGAAACTTAAACTGCCTTACGATTCTGAAACACACAAATAAACCAATAGTGGGTTTACAAATAATAATAAAAGATGAAAAGACTTACTAATCGAGCTTTAAAACAACGGATGATCTGAGGACCCAGATTTTACACTGAATATTAAGTGGTGTCCCAGTAGAGCAGGGATTCCTGAAGTACCTTCTTGAAGTACCCCCTGAGATTTTAAGTTAATATTTCAATCATTTAACAGTGCATTTGCATGTTCACAGTTCTCTGATGTTAGTTAATTTAAAAATTATTTTAAGTTTTCTTTTTTTATGATTCAAGTAATTATTAGCTTTATATCAAACCTTTATATCAGCTTTATATGCAGTTCTCTCACAAACTCCAGTTTGGGAAACCCTGCAACAGAGCACGAAATCTATTGTATCCTAACACAAAAAATCGATATATAATCATATATTTAGTTTATTAATATTACCATAAACTGCATCATGTATATAGAAAATAATTACAAAATTATTAACATGACAAAAGCTGAAAAGGAAAGCCAATAATTCTGCATTATTTGGAAATGCCTTTTACAAATATAAAATGTGCTTGGAAAAAAATATAATCAGAATATCAACTTGCATAATAATTATGCATGCACTGTATTTTCCCTCTTCTGCTGTTGTGGTAATGCAAGAAGTGTTGTGAATGGTTGTCAAGGCAGCCAATCAGAATTTAGCAGCCTCGTCTCTGATTGGCTGGAATTATGGCAAATTGTAAGGCCGGGTTGTGTTGAGCAAGGAGCTGTTGGCATTTAGAGAGCACTGAGGGCGGGCATCAGGTGAGCAAGCTAGTGAAACGTTGCACGCGCAAAAGAGAAAGTCTGCACACATCCAAAAACGTATTTTAAATTCAAAAATGATTTTCGTGCGCTCGAAATACTTTTTTCTTTGCGAAACGAACATTATCTCAACAAAACTCAGATCGCGCGCGTGCAAAATGCACTTTTGTGCGCTCTAAATAGGATCTTTCGTGCGCAGAATTGTGGCAGAGATCTAAGCCTATATCTGAACGCTTCTTGCACTTATACGCTGAGCACACTGGCATTTCTATTCAATTTCAATGCAATTTTAAATATTGAACAGACATCATATCTTATGCACTATTCTATGACCTTTTGTAGTAAATAGTGTGAGTAGTGCGTTCACACTGAAAATTCCAAAAAGAAAACGTGCACTTTAAATACCCGGATGATGCACTTAAATAACCGAAAAAATTAGGATACTTCATGCACTCAATTGTCGCAGCTTTAATTACGTACCGAAGGGGGCGGGGCTATGAGACTCCGTTTATGAATGACAAAATAACTTTATATAATTCATACTATACATGGTTGAGTACAAAAGTATAAGTACACACGTGGATAAGTGCATAGTGTATGAGTGCGTCATTTGGGACGCAGCTTTTGTATATTTTGTATTTCCGGAAACTGTTCTTCGAGTGGGATTTAATGGCAGATTGAACACTGGGAGTACTGCCACCTAATGGACACTTCTAGTAATCTCCCATTTTCCTCCTTTGCTGAGAGCTGTATGTTCTGCTTATTTGCACATCTCTCTGACTCTCCTCATTTCCCAGCTCTGATTACAGTAGAAACAAACAGTACTAGTGATAAAGGATGTACTGTGGAAACCCCCCAGTGGTGCTTCAACAACACACCAGTGCTTCGGTTAAACAGTTAAACTTGCACGCTTGTTTTGGAAACATTGGGTCGGTACTTCTGCCTACGCCACGCGTGACCTTTCCAACGTGATTACATAATGCGTGAAGTCGAGCTAGTGCCAGACAGGCATTTGTGGTTAAAAAGTTTATACATTTTTGTTTTCTTTCTTTCTTTTCATTTTTTTTTAGAAAATGACAGGTCGTTTCGTTAGAAAAGACCCTTATTCCTCCTTTGAAGCTGCATTAAAATTGCAGTTTGGACCTTCAACCTGTTGGTCCCCATTGAAGCCATTATATGGAGAAAAATCCTGGAATGTTTTCCTCAAAAACCTTAATTTCTATTCGACTGAAGAAAGAAAGACACATCTTGGATGACATGGGGTGAGTGAATTATCAGGACATTTGTATTCTGGAAGTGAACTACTCCTTTGACTTGTATTTCGACCATTAATGGGTTTGGACATGAGGATGAGTAAATGACAACATTTTCATTTTCATTTTTGTGGAACTATCCCTTTATACCCCTTTAAATCTAATTCTCAATGTCTAAAAATGTAAAGACATTAGGTTTCTATTTAGACTACTGTTGTCTTTTTCTATAGTTTGATAGCTGAAGCCAAGGTCAGCAGTTAACAAAAATGATAACTCACCTACCTGTATTCGCACATATTTAACAAGTTAATGACTCGCTCATAACAGAGACATTTGTCGCCATGTACCGATAACACGCAAATTGAATCAGTAGATGAATCTTTGTGGTCAACGTGTTGAAATGATTCGAGTCACTGGAATAAACTAAAGTCCCTACCGCTGACTAACAACTCACATTGTATGAGCGCGTCAATACAGTCTGGTTGCGTAATGTGTAACCTCCTCTATTTTATAGCATATCCAGGAAATAATTTTGGTCTAATATGAACAGTACTGCTGTTACATTAAATAATTAGTATTTATTTATTCATTTTCTAATACTTCTATTTTTCAATTAAATTTTTTCCTCAGCTTATGTTTTAGCCTTAAGTGTTATGTAGGCTACTGTATATCCTCTTGAATGTTCTCCTGAATATGTTTGTACAATATCTTAACTGCTTCTTAAATAAATAAAAATGAAAGTGACTTTAATGTGGCTGTGACTTTTTTTGTGGGAAAAAAGTGGATTGTTTGTTTAGAAATGCCGGTTATTCAACAGGCGTATTAAACCAGTTCAAAATTTCATGAGATTAAACACAATGCGGTTTGCAGAGTGGCCTATGTTTGCATTTTGTATGCAACATAAATGTTTAACAATGTTCATGAAGCTGATGTCACAAAAACAGGCTACTAATCTATTTAAAGGGGGCATCAGAATATGTGACCCCATTGTTGTGTTTGAAAATTCCTGACACAACAATCAAACCATTTCAGGTAACTTATCTGTCCTTTCATGTACCTTTTTAAATTATTATTAATGCCATAAATCAGAACAATACCATGAGAAATATTCAGATGTAAAAAGAAAAAAAAACATAAAAAGATGAACCACACTAATGAAACTGTGCCAGAGGATATAACAAAAAAAAATAACAAAATAAGGGCCTCACTTTATACAATAGCATACCTCCTTACAATATTATGAGTTCTAATAGCCTTTTTACTTGTGCAATTAGCTCTCTCAATCTTGCACGGATGTGACTTTTAAAAGATGCAAGGGCGCAGAAGAAGCCAATCCGCTTCTCCAGTCAATTATGAGCAGGAACCTGGCGTAACGGAGAGAGGGCAACTGGACAGAGAGAAGAGAGACAATGCACACAAACCACAATTTAACACCATCATTTTTAAATAGAAATGAAAGTACAAATTTTTTAATTAAAAGTATTAGAAAATGAATAAATGCCAATTCAATATTGTAAAAGCTGTAGGCTACTGTCCATATGAAACCTTTTAAAAGTTTTTAATGTATTTGTTTATTTATTTTTTAAGTACACAGTGCATTTGGAGAACATCAAATTCTTTCTGTGCAAAATAATTTCCCTTAGGATAGATAGATAGATGGATAGATAGATAGACAGGCTACAATAAGAACAGAAAAACGATAAGGAAGAACAGTTTTCCCTCCTTTCATTTTGACACTCCATCCTCCAGTCCAGTTAGTGGCAGCAATGCGCCAAAAGGTGACTTGCCAACATTACAAGAATAAGACGATGTCAACAACGCAACCCAATAAATGAGAGGTTATGTGTCCATGATACAAATTTTGCCTTCTGACGTCTTTTAACTTCATAGCAGAAAGACACTAATTAATTCATTTAAACACTAGCGATATTGCCTTTATCCTGGTTATAATCGTAATAAACAGGAATATCTCGAGGTGAAATGCATTTTTAAAGATGATGTTTATTAAGGAGGAGAGTGAGGACACGTGTGATCCAGAGCCCTGCAGAATAGATAATGAGCACCAAGAAGGTTTGTGTCCATTGTTGATTATTATTATTATTTAATTGTTGTGGAACATGATTGTAACCAGTTAGAGCTGATATAAAAATCTGATGAAGAAAATAAATGACTACAAAATGCATAAATCCGTTTTTTTCCCTGTTTGTCCTGCTTGTGTTGATTTTCAGTAATTTATTGTTGTCATTTCAGGCCTCGTGGACGTGAAAGAGGAAAGTCACATTCTGAATGAAGTGGAGGAGAAACATCAGCATCAGAAAGCTCATGATGTCCTCACTGGAGAAAAATCATTGACTTGCTCCCAAACTGAAAACAATTTCTCACAAAGCAGCACTCAAACAACAGTCAAAAAGCCTTTCACCTGCTCTCTGTGTGGAAAACATTGTGCCCATAGAGGTCACCTTAACGATCACATGTTAACTCACACCGGAGAGAAGCCGTTCACTTGCCCTCAGTGTGGAAGGAGATTCTCACGCAGAAGAAACCTTAATGATCACATACTAATTCACAATGAAGAGAAGCCTTTCGTCTGTCCTCGGTGTGGAAAGAGGTACAAACGTAACGAACACTTTCGAAGTCACTTACTAAGTCACGACAGAGGCAAACCCTTCACCTGCTCTCAATGTGGAAAGAGTTTCGGTTATAAACGATCCTTTAATGATCACATCAAAATTCACACTGGAGAGCGTCTTCACACATGCCTTCAGTGCGGAAAGAGTTTCCTGAATAAAGGACACCTTAAGGAACACATAAAAATCCACACCGGAGAGCGACCTTTCGCCTGCTCTCAGTGTGGAAAGAGCTTCATCAGTAAACGAGACGTTACATATCACATGAGAATTCATACTGAAGAGAAGCCTTTTAAATGCCTTCAGTGTGGAAAGGGTTTTGCATGGGCAAGCTGTCTGAAAATTCATATGCGCCACTCTCACTCAGAAGAAAGGGAGTTTACCTGTGAGCACTGCAATAAAACGTTTGTTTTAGAGTCATACCTAAAGAGACACTTGAAAATTCATCAAAACGAGAAACCTTTTGTCTGTTCGTTTTGCGGAAAAAGTTTTTTATGGCTCCTGTGTTTCAAAGCACACCAGAAAATACATGAGGGTGTGAAAACCCATGTTTGCTCAGAGTGTGGGAGAGCCTTTACTACAGCCAACTATTTGATGAAACACCAAAAAGTCCATACGGGAGAACGGCCGTACATGTGCTTATATTGTGGAAAGAGTTTCAGTAAGAAAGCAAACCTGGGAGAACATGTAAGACTGCATACGGGAGAGAAGCCATACACCTGCGCTCAATGTGGAAGCAGCTTCACCTCAGCAAAAGGTCTAAGTTATCACAGAGAAAAGCAGTGTTCCCAAAGTGTGCCAAATTCATGCTCAGTTGAAATCCAGATAGTGTCAGATATGCCCAAAGATTGCATTTCTATCAAAAAAGCTATTACATCTACAACATTTATTGGCGAATAAGCTCTCATTCAATGTAAATGGCAGCAGAAAGTTTGTGCATCTAGTACAGGGGTGCCCAAACTCGGTCCTGGAGGGCCGGTGTCCTGCAGAGTTATCTCCAACCCCAATTAAACACACCTGAACCAGCTAATCAAGCTCTTATAGGCATACTAGAAACTTACCAGCAGGTGTGTTGAGGCAAGTTGGAGCTAAACTCTGCAGGACACCGGCCTTCCAGGACCGAGTTTGGGCACCCCTGATGTAGTACATTATTGTTAAAGAAAACTTAAGGTAAAGAATTAAATCAGAAAACCAAGGGAGTGAGAGTGGAGTCTGGAAAACTACATTTTTTATAATACATAAATGTAAATGTAGACCTTATGTAGCTCCGCCCCGTTGTCTTCTGTCTTCCCACAGCGTGAAGGTATGGCTCGTACGAATTTATGAATGAACCGCTCGTTTTAAAATCTTCCCGCTCAACCGACATTTGTTACCACATCCGCTTCGAACATTACAATGCACGTGATAACATGTTAATAACTCTACAATAAGTAAATCCACTTCAGATAATTACTCTAACAGTGATGCAATATAGCTACTGCAAAAACAGAAGATCAAAGAAAAAAATCTAAAGATTGCTGTGCACTTGTTTCTCTGACACATAAGGTCTATAGATATATAATATATTTAGAAAGGGCCAAGCATATACAGTATAGACGCCTAGAGGAATACATTAAAAAACAAGCATTTTTGTGCTTAATTAATTTTTGTATTAATTTTATTCCAAAGATAAATTGTCCTGGTCAAAAATATATACAAACCTTGCTGCTGATTCAATCAAATTCAAAGACTAACTAGCTGTATAGAAAAGAATATGCTAAGCATTCAAATTAGATTCTAAAGCATGTAAGAAAAGAAAAAAAAAGAAAGAAACGCATGCAATTTAAATGTGACTTTCTTATTGATACTTTCATTTTATTCCTTTCACTTATTTTTGTTTTTCTTTATTTTTTGTTTTTCTTTTGGTGCTGCTCTTTTATAGAAGTAAATATGAAAATTCATGTATTTACAAAATATGATTACTCATACTCTTTAGCATGTTACACAGTATTACTCGTGTTTGTAAATGTTTAAAGGGGTCATATGATGTGATTTCAAGTTTTCCTTTCTCTTTGGAGTGTTACAAGCTGATTGTGCATAGATAAGATCCCTGAAGTTGCAAAGACTAAAGTCTCAAAACCAAAGAGATATTCTTTATCAAAGTTAAGACTCTGCCATGCCCCCCTAAAACGGCTCGTTCTAACACGCCCCCACATATCTACCTCACTATGTGGGAATATTTGCATAATGCCGCCTAAATGTGCACGCAAAGAAAGAAGGCGTGGTTTCAGTAACCGCAGTTAGTGTTGAAGCAGCCACATCAGGGAGACGCTGTGTGCTTCTAGGC
Organism: Sinocyclocheilus grahami; assembly: GCF_001515645.1. Taxonomy (NCBI): domain Eukaryota; kingdom Metazoa; phylum Chordata; class Actinopteri; order Cypriniformes; family Cyprinidae; genus Sinocyclocheilus; species Sinocyclocheilus grahami. Next base: position 765,774 of record NW_015506080.1, read on the forward strand.
GAAAGCAAAAGCACTTTATTTGGCCTTCCGAAAGTAGATGCATTTAGGAATCTTTAAGATTACTTACAACAGAACAGCAATGCATTTTATGGAAGACCGTTTCGTGAACCTAGGAGAGGAGGTAATTCTGACTTTGCTATGACAATCTGGCGCTTCTGAATCAGCTACTGTTTTGTTATTAGCTTAAGTATTTGCTATTAACTGTTCAAATGTGGAGTTTTGCGCATCGCGTGTGTGAGTGTGTGTGTGTGTGTGTGTGTGTGAGAGAGAGAGAGACAGGGTCACATCACATCACAGTGGAGTCAGCTGTCTTAACCGTGGCTTGTGTACTGCAAACACATACCAGCTCCATCACTGCTTGCTGTGTTCGGCCAATCACAATGCACTGGGTCTGCTGGCCAATCAGAGCAGACTGCGCTTGTCGGAAGGAGGGACTTTGTAGAAAACTAAGCGTTTGAGAGAGGCGGGGCATAGAGGACCTACAATAATGTACAGTATTTGAAAAAGTAATGTGTTTTTTGAACATTAAAGCATATCAACATATTATATACACAAAATAATGATCTTTAAAAAAGCATCATATGACCCCTTTAATGTACTGTAATAAAAGCAATTGAATGAAGGGTATCGTGTGTCTGGTTCATGCTAACAGTAGGTGGCGGTAGTGCGCTATTTAAGTTGGCCAGCCTTTCACTTGCCCTCATTGTGAAAACAAATTCATAAATAAATCTCAAGCCGAAACTCACATGAGAATTCACATTAAAGAAAAGCCCTATGTGTGTAATCAGTGTGGAAAGAGTTTCACATGGGCAAGCAGTCTCAAATATCATCTGCACCGCTATCACTCACTACAGGAATTTAACTGATCACTGCAATAAAAAAATTACTTTAGCGTCACACCTAAAGAAACACTTGAATGTTCATACAAAAGAGAAACCTTATGACTGTTATGCTTGTGCAAAGAGATTTGTATGTATTGACTCTTTTAAAAGGCACCAGAAAACACATGAGGGTGTTAAAACTGTGAATGTGCTGTGAATGTGGAAAAGCCTTTAGTAGAGCCAACTAACGTTAGTTGATAAAACACCATAGAGTCCATATACAAGAGAATGACCCTACAAGTGCTCATATTGTGAAAAGAGTTTCGCCCAGTCAGGAAGCCTGAAAACGCATGAAAAACTGCACAGTGTGGGACAATTCACACTGGAGAGAGACCTTTCACATGCTCTTAGTGTGGAAAGAGATTCCCACATAAAGGAAACTTTAAGAGGCACATATTAAGTCACAAAGAAAAGAAGCTGCACACTTGCCCTCAATGTCCTCAAAGCTAAAGGTCTACTCTATTATAGAAAAAAGCAGTGTTCTCAAAGCACACAGCATTTGTGTTCAGTTTGAATGAAAGTTGTGTCAGATGAGCTCAATTACTTATACTGTGAGTGAATATATCAAAGGAAATATGGCACTTTTAGCTGTGGAAATATTTAAGTCTGTAAAAAAATCAGTCTAGTTTGAGCATGGTTAGTTATTTTTGAATATCGTAGATTCATTCAAACTAGTTTATTGAATCTCTTCTGAATCTTTTAAGCATGGCCACTAATGTCTGTGTGCTCATTGTACATTATAAAATACAAAGATTTTGTCAAAAGTATGTGTGATCCCTGATCAGTTAATCCAATAAAAAAACACTTGATCATTTATGAACAACTGTCAATTGTTTCACTCAATAGTACTGTCAATTGTACTTATTCTGACATAAAATAGAGGGATGGAACTCTAAAAGTGCTGTTATTCATATCTAGTAAATCATATGTGCCGGAGTGGGTAGAATTTAAAGATGACATTCTGTAGGCTAAGTTTTCCCATTGGCTTTTTAACATGTACAGTATAGAAGCATGTATTTTTAGAACCATTCAAACACAGACATGTCAAAAGTGTTTGTGGACATGCTTAATTTTGCTCAAATAATCGGTAGCCTATATGAGATCCCGTTTAGGAAGACAACTGGAGATTTCTGTTAACACTGATTTTCAGTCAAAGATGTTCTCGGACTGTGGTAAAGCCTGTTAGGATATTATTTTTGTCTGGGTTGGAATTAAATGTGACAGCAAAGAAACTGATCTTTATCTTTTTCTTTAGAGAAATTGCTGAATGTGATTACAAGTGATAGCATAAGTGTGATAACATTGTGTAATTCTGCAAAATATACCTCTAGTTTGTGATTAAGAAAAATGATAGGCCTACATTTTTAACCTATAGATACAGCAAGGTCACCGACTCTGACAACACAACATAACAGATTACAGAAATCTGTTACTCCCCTGTAATTCACACAGAATGGCTTTAATGTTACCCAAATTCACTCTGGTGATGTCTAACCAATATCCTTTAATTGATTAACTTTAATTTAACCAAGATAATTTATTAGAATTATTATTTGTTATGTCAGTTTTTCTTCATAATTTAGTGTTTCCTAATATTGTCCCCTCTTTTAGATATCTCCTAGGTTATTGTTATTATTTAAATATTGAGAATAGTACTTGCATGTAAATTCGTTCTTACGCTTGTACTTTCAGATAAAAGTCTATTGTTGTGGCGTTGCTACTAGCGCCCGTTGTGAAACAACCGAAAATTGGTAGGCCTATATGAGGATGAGGATCGCAGTGATATCGAGTCCTAGTAGAAAGGTGGCAAGCGAAAATACAGTGGTTTTCAAATTCGTTTTATAGAGTCGTGTCATCTCTAAGGAGAAGCGCTGCAGTTGTGTCTTTGGGATATGGTGAAGACAGTCATCAAATGACCTCAATCAAAGAGCGTCCCACCTGCACACCGGCACCGTGCACACGGGGCAAACGGCCAATGCATCAAAGCACACTGACTCTTTGCGATCAGACTAAATCCATTTATTCGACAACACACGCAGAGGTAAGAATTAACGCGCTGCGAGCGCTGAGTTTAAAGGTCCACTGAAGTAACGCAAAACAGTGATGCTGATGCTGAGGATGTATAGTTTGAAAGTTGTGTCATGTTGGTGCAGGGCACCGGTGTTATCTCTTCTACTCGTTAGTGCCGCTTGTCTAACCGTGTCTCCTCCTAATCTGATCCAAATCGCTATAAAATAGAGCATTCTGTGTAGAATTCAAATGGGTCCGATACATTTTGTGGTATGCGCGACTCGAATATGCTCCGCTCCGAGTCCGCGCTATCGGGTCTCTAGACCGGATCAGACTCAATGGAAAGCATATTCCCTATTTAGTGCACTACGTGCCATTCAGCACACAGAAAAGACTAATTCTATTATTTTATTTTTTAAATATAAGCCATATCTATTATTCCACAGAAAATACCAATGTGGTGTAAAATTGTGCTTATAGATTAATTGCCAAGCCAGCAATGCCTGCTTATGAAAGCTTGCCAATTTAATAGGGATTTTATCAATAGAAAAAACAATTTTTTTTAAAAGAAAATGAATGCCACCAAGAGAATTAAATATGAAATTGGGAAATATATGCCACACATTATCTTTATTTTTAATGTACTCAATTATCCATTTTATCTTAAATTTAGGTTTGTAAAATGTAACACTTCAAGGCCCCCAAATTCTCTGCTATTATTTAAAATATATTTTCGTAAATAGTGAGCCTTTTTTCTCCAAATGAAATCGTAAAGATTGGACAGAAAGTTTGATGAGAAGCTGAAGTGCAGGGTGACGTCCTCAAAACTGTTGATTCATGTTGCCGGAAGTGAGAGACTGTCACTTCACAGGGGAAAACATGTTCTGGGAGGCATGTATATCCCTTGTTGCACTTAGTATTGTAGACAAAATAAATAAAGTCTGAAATGTGTGATTTTGTGAGTCTGCAGAACCAAATACTGTTGGAGATAGATGAGATCAGAATATTGCACTCATAATGCTATTATTTCATCATTTTATATCAAAAAAGCTTTACCACTTATAAGGCCGCTTGAAAGCATAAACGAAATAATTTTGGTGACAGGAACTAACGTTTCAATTCTGTTTCTTAAAAGAGTTTTTCTGGGAGAGGATATGATGGCCAAGCGCTGGTCTTTCTGCCCCGAGATCCATGTTATGTCTCTCAGCATGATGGAAAGCCGGACCTCAGTAACATTCATGTGTCACAAGGACAGACACACTCCAGAGATGTGCATGGCCCGAAAGACATTGTACCAGTAAGTGTTTAGAGTTGGTCTGTTTTTAATGCAGTAGCACATCTTCACGGTAGTTGAGCTAGTCCAGGTGATATGTGAAAATAATGTTCACTTTTACATAAAAGCATGAAACTTGGTACACTAGAGCAAAACTGACCATTTTACTTTCCGCAATAACCAAATTATGTATTTTGTGTCTTATCTCTTGAACCAAACATGATAACACAGAAAAGGTGATACCCCTATGTTTTGACGGTCAAGGGTTACAATGATACCATATACAGCAACAGAAACTGTTCTGGTGAAGAGTTAATGGTGAAATCAGCAATGTGAGAAGGAAATCACAGTATCTGAGCATCACAGTATTTACAAAAGTCCATATTATGGCTATTAATATTTTCTTTCTTTGATAATTAACTAATATTTTATTCAATGATACATTAAAAGATTGTTTTCAAGAATATTATCATATATTTCAGAGATTTAAAAAAATCATCTCAGGTACTTAGGACTGGGTAAAAAAATATAGATATCTCGATATTAATCGATTCTCCTTTTTAACGGAACGATATCGATTCTTAAATCCCAAGAATCGATTAAGTTAGTCTATAGCCTGTTTTCAGTTAATGGACGGAATGTTGCCTTTAACGGACCATCCAATATATCGCAATAGCATTGTGCTTTGGTAAGTTAAAGGAAAGTGTACAACTTTACAATCCGTATCCTGTCTCATGTAGGGTGAATTCGGGTAATCTGGGACATTTTTTTAAATTTTGACTTCTGCGATTTATTTCAATATCTATTTAACACATTAGATCAACACATTAGACTTTTCTGAAATCCCCAAGATGTTTTCTAACCACACCAGAAAAAAGAATGTCGATATTATACCCAGAGGAGACATGCCACACCTATTAGTGTTTTTTGTAGCAAAAAAAAAAAAATCCTGCCTGAATTTGATAATCTGGGACAGGTCACTTTGTAATCTGGGACATATGTATTAGGCCTAAAAAAAAGCCTATATTCACCATACTTTATACATGCCAAACACAATATCACCAATTTTTAAAAAGCATTATGAAAAAAATGACAAGTACAGAAATCTCAATAAGGAAATGTCTATTTCAATATCAGGAAAACTAATTTATTTCTGTACACAGGATGAACAATCTACTGTGTTAATTCATTTTAATTCATTTAAAACTATTACAATTGTTTAACATTTGTTTAATATTGTATTAACATTTTAAAGAATCAGTTAAAATTTTAGTAACAGCAAGCAACAATTTGATTAATAGATTATTCAGTCAGTTATTCAAGTTCTCCATTCTATTAAAATTGGGGTTACTTGGGGAACAAACACTCCGTGTGGGGGTGTGGGTGAGTGTGTGCGTGTGTCTGTGTACAGAACATTGTCAACTGGCCTGGACGCAGATCCCCATCCTGCTCAGTGATTTGAACCATTACATATACTAAACTAACTGGGAATTTGGGAAATTAAATTAACTGTTTACTTCATCCTGATACCTTTGCTTGCTACTGGAATACATTTCCCAGATTCCATCTCTGTAGCATCTCTCTAGCTAGCTGGTTTAGCTAGCTGCTAGCTACTGTGAACTTATGCTAATGTTATAACCTCCAGTAGTCCACATTAAAGGGTTAGTTCACCCCAAAATGAAAATTAGGCTGCGTTTTACTCACCCCCGAGGCATCCTAGGTGTATATGACTTTCTTCTTTCAGACAAATCCAGTCGGAGTTATGTTAAGGACATAAATCTGTCATAAATAATACAATGTTCCTAATTGTTGTCAAATTATGTTTGTGATCTATTCAAGCAACAAAATATGTATTAAAGTGTTGAAAATGTGTTTTAGTTTTTTTTTCTTTAAAAATTTTTTTTGTTGTCCCACATTATCAAATATGATTGAGAATGTGGGATAGCATGCTTTGGGTAATCTGGGACAGTCTTCAAATGGAGGAAATATGTATTTAGGGACTTTATAAGTCTAATGACAAGGGATAATATACAGTGGGTACGGAAAGTATTCAGACCCCCTTAAATTTTTCACTCTTTGTTATATTGCAGCCATTTGCTAAAATCCTTTAAGTAAATTTTTTTCCTCATTAATGTACACACAGCACCCCATATTGACAGAAAAACACAGAATTGTTGACATTTTTGCAGATTTATTAAAAAAGAAAAACTGAAATATCACATGGTCCTAAGTATTCAGACCCTTTGCTCAGTATTTAGTAGAAGCACCCTTTTGATCTAATACAGCCATGAGTCTTTTTGGGAAAGAGGCAACAAGTTTTTCACACCTGGATTTGGGAATCCTCTGCCATTCCTCCTTGCAGAGCCTCTCCAGTTCTGGCAGGTTGGATGGTAAACGTTGGTGGACAGCAATTTTTAGG
>NW_015506080.1:772566-788111 GCF_001515645.1 Sinocyclocheilus grahami
AGTTTCCTTACTTTAGCAAAGGAAAACCAGTCTCCTCTTGGCTTATATTGAAATCCTCCGACATTCTTCTTTACAAATCCTCGTTTTGTACTTCTAATTCTTGACCATTGTTTTATTTTGATCTCTCCTCTGCGTTTCCACGTGCGTCACTTCTGTGCGGCGCATGCGCAAAGCTGACCTCATACACTCTTAAAAATAAAGGTGCTTCACAATGCCATAGAAGAACTTTTTGTCTAAATGGTTCCAGAAAGAACCTTTAACATCTGAAGAACCTTTCTGTTTCACAAAAGGTTCTTTGTGGCGAAAGAAAGTTCTTCAGATTATAAAAAGGTAAGAAACAGATGGTTCTTTAAAGAACCTTTGACTGAATGGTTCTTGATAATGTGGGACAACAAAAAAATGTTTGAAAGAAAAAAAAACTAAAACACATTTTCAACACTTTAATACATATTTTGTTGCTTGAATAGATCACAAACATAATTTGACAACAATTAGGAACATTGTATTATTTATGACAGATTTATGTCCTTAACATTAATCTAGTCAGAATCCTATGTCACTGACCTTGTCATGCAATTCCCAGGGGACCTTCTTGATTGACAAGTGCCCTGCCCCTTTCTGTGGAATCACCCCAATTAAGTCATGTGATTTCAGTCACATGGCATCTATGCTAAAATTATAGTAAAAGTCCTGTTGACTAAATTTTGTTAGAACAGGAAATAAACACATTGGAGTTTAGGTCTCCCAGATTACCCAATGTCCCAGATTACCCGAATTCACCGCAAAGACGTCGCGCAAAGACGTCTTGTAAACAATGTCATGTAACGTCACATTTACCTCAGAAAAACATTCGGTAACCATAAACTCATTAGTCAGATAGGAAAATAAACTGTAGAGAGGGGCATTTTGCTAAATATATGCACCATATAACATTCATTATAAATTTAACTGTTCTTCAATGTTTAATTTATGTTTGAATAAATCCATCAAGATTTTATGACAGCCACCATTATGTTTATATAAAAAAAATAATTGAAGTAGAAATATTATGTAATTGTAACTTTATTATTTAAAAAACTTCATTAAGTGAAATTTTAACAAATCAGTAAATTTTAACCTTCAATATTATAGTAATGTAGTACCAACTGACTCTCATGTATATTTTACAGCATTAGTTGAGAGATTGTTTTTCCTTGAGAAAATTTGACATGTACTTTACCTGATATATATAAAAAAGAATCGAATCGAATCAATATTTAATCGAATCGGTAATCGTATCGAATCGCAAGCTTGTGAATGAGAATCAAATTGATTCGTCAAATTTGTGTCAAAACCCAGCCCTAACTGTAAGTGTATTTTTCTTTACCTCTCAGGCAGAGTCAGGTAGGCGGTAGTGTGGTTCCAATACATTAGTTTTCTCTCAACAATGCTCTAACATCACACACAGACGGCAACGCAATCAGGTGAACAGTTAATGGTTAATTCAGTGACTTTATGAGAAGGATTACAATGAAATCTCAGACGATGCAATATGAAATTTCAAACATTTCATGTAAACTTAATTTACAATCACTCTCTGGGGCCAGAGTTGTCTATTATGTTGTCCAAAAGGGGGAAGCCAGAGTCCTGCATGTGGGCGGGTTCACGTAGGTGAATCGCTAATATTTGATGTAACGGGTGGAATAATGTATATGTGTAGGGTGTGGGTGCGGGTGCTGGCCGGACGGTGACAAGCACGGGTGGGTTGCGGGTCCAATAACCAAGACTATTTTGACTCGGTCAAGTACATGCTTGATGCGAGCCGCAAACCGGTAGCCATGGCAGGGAGATAAAGAGAGGTGTGAAGTAGAAGTCAATCTGCGATAATGAACGCGATATTGCCTAATTGTCAGTGAATTACGGCTCTGTGTAGTAAATGCCGCTCCATCTGAAAGCAGGTGATGGAGATTTACTACTAATCACGGAACTGGCTTTACTGACGAGATGCGCATGACAATAGCATGCGATTAATTGCACAGCCCTACTTCACACCTCTCTTTATCTCCCTGCACTGGCTACCAGTTGCGGCTCGCATCAAGCGTGTACTGGACCGAGTCAAAATAGTCTTGTTTATTGGACCCGCAACCCACCCGTGCTTGTCACCGTCCGGCCTGCACCCGCACCACACCCTACACATAAACATTATTCCACCCGTTACATCAAATATTAGCGATTCACCTGCGTGTCTACTAATCACGGAACCGGCTTTACTGACGAGATGCGCATGACAATCGCATGCGATTAATTGCACAGCCCTAGAGTGAAGTGGGCCCTTTTGGGCTCATGGAAGACCAGTCATGCCACTGCATTCTGAAACATTTGTTGAGGTTTGATTGCGCATAATGGCAGTCCTGCTAGAAGAGCATTGCAGTAGTCCAGCCTAGAAATAACAAGGGCTTGGGCAAGAAGTTGTGCAGCATGCTCCGTTTGGAAGGGCGTGATCCTCCTGATGTTGTGCAATGCAAACCTGCATGATCAAGCTGTCTTTACAATATGGTCCGCTGGTCACCAAAGAATAATTTTTGATGAACCTAACAGGATGATGAAATCATGATGTAGAGTTGGAGTGGCATGGAAATCGAGAAGCTCAGTCTTTGCCAAGTTGAGCTGCAGGTGATGTTACTTCATCCATGCCGAGATGTTTGCCAGGCAGCCTGAGATCCGTGCATTGATTGTTTGAAGGAAGACATGCTAACATCGCTACTGAAGAACTGCTACACTACCATCTTCAATAAATTCTTCTCCCCACACCATTTTTGGTCAAGGCTACCTAATTTTTTGTATTAGAGAAATCTAGTACACTGGTGAGCCACCCAAAAGACTGCTCAGCAAAAATACAGTGAAGATGATACATGGGGCAACTTTCTAGGTTACACTCTTAAAAATAAAGGTGCTTCACGATGCCATAGAAGAACCTTTTTGTCTAAATGGTTCCATAAAGAACCTTTAACATCTGAAGAACCTTTCGGTTTCACAAAAGGTTCTTTGTGGCGAAAGAAGGTTCTTCAGATTATAAAAAGGTAAGAAAGAGATGGTTCTTTAAAGAACCTTTGACTGAATGGTTCTTTGTGGAACCAAAAATGGTTCTTCTATGGCATCGCTGTGAAGAACCTTTTGAAGCACCTTTATTTTTAAGAGTGTAGAAGGGGTAGTAAGCTTACAGACAGGAGGTTAAAGAGCTGGTTGTCTGGTGCAGTCTCAACAACCTGGAGCTCAACACGCTCAAAATTGTGGAGATGATAGTGGACTTCAGGAGGAACCTCCCTGCTCTCCCCCCACTCACCATCATGGACAGCACTGTGACTGCAGTGGAGTCATTCAGGTTCCTGGGCACCACAATCTCTCAGGATCTAAAGTGGGACACTCACATTGACTCCATTGTGAAAAAGGCACAGCAGAGGTTGTACTTCCTTCGCCAGCTGAGGAAGTTCAACCTGTCACAGGAGCTGCTGAAACAGTTCTACTCTGCTATCATTGAATCCATCCTCTGCACTTCTATAACTGTCTGGTTCAGCTCAGCTACCAAATCTGACCTCAGAAGACTACAGAGGGTAGTCCGGACTGCTGAGCGAATCACTGGTACAACCCTCCCTTCTCTCCAAGAACTGTACTCATCCAGAGTGAGCAAAAGGGCTGGCAAAATCACTCTGGACCCCACACATCCAGCACACTCCCTTTTACATGTACATGTTACATGTAATAAAGAAATGAGCAGAGATGTCTAGAGGTTTTACCAAATGTTGTCTGTGATACAATTGCATGTGTAAATTAAGTCAAGCTGGTTGCCTGATATGTTAGAGCTTGTGGTGGTAAGCCATTTGAGATGAATGAATGAAGCTAGGAGTGGAAGTGGAAGTCTGCAGTATAAGGCTTCTCCAGATGGATTTCAAAGTCACCAAAGACTACAAGTGGACTGCCATCCACAGAGAATGAGGACAGCAGCCCATGCAGCTTCTCTATAAAGGTGCCCAGTTGACCAGGAAGGCGATAAATCATTACAATATGGAGTTTAACAGGAGCTGTTACCATAATAGCATGAAACTCAAAATATTTTTTATTGCATAGGGAAGAGTGGGTTGAGTATTTCCAATTATTAGAAATGAGAAGACCAGTACCCTTCCAACCTGATGGGGGGCGTGAGAGAAAGGGAAGTTGTTAGAGAGAACAGCAGGGGTTGCGGTGTCTTCTGGACGAATCCAGGTCTCAGTCAAGATACTAAGAGTAGACTGAGAAGTCAATGGCTGGAATGAAGTTTGTTGACAGCTGACTGACAATTCCAGAGACCCACAGAAAATGACAGAGGTGCAGCAGAAGAGGTGCAGAATAGAATGCAGCTTAGCAAGATTGCGTTGCCATCTGCTTGTGATGTTAGAGCATTGTTGAGAGAGAACAGGGATGTATGGGAAACATACTACCGCCTACCTGACTCTTCCTGAGAGGTAAGGAAAAATACACTTACTTGAGATGATATTTTTTTTATATTTCTGAAATATATGATTGTATTCTTGAAGACATTCTTTTATTGTACTATTGAATAAAATATTAGTTAAGCTGGTGGTTTGTGGTGGGCGTTCTGGTGCAATATGGCTGCTGTAGCATCATCCAGGTGGATGCTGCACATTGGTGGTGGTTGAGGAGATTCCCCCTTCCATGCAAAGCGCTTTGAGTATGAGTAAAGCGCTATATAAATGTAACAATTAATAATTAAAACAATCTTTTATTGTACTATTGAATAAAATATTAGTTAATTATCAAAGAAAGAAATATTAATAGCCATAATAGGGTCTTTTGTAAATGTGGTGATACTGTGATGCTCAGATACTGTGATTTCCTTCTCACATTGCTTCACCTGAACAGTTTCTGTTGCTGTATATGGTATCATTGTAATCCTTGACCATCAAAACATATGGGTAGACATCACCTTTTTTGTGTTATCATGTTTGGTTCAGGAGATATGAAAATACATAATTTGGTTATGGTGGAAAGTAAAATGGTCGCCATGGCAACCACGAGGTGTTTTTGCCATGGCTCCATTTCTGAAAAAGTTCAGGGCCCTAACCTGTACAATTGTACCAAGTTTTATGCTTTTATGAAAACGTGAGCATATCACTTCAAATTTTTCACATATCACCTACTTGGTATGTGAAAGTGTTAAAATCATATAAAACCATATTGATAAACCACCTCAAAGTACCTAATTATTAGTAAGCGTCTTATGTATGTGTACAGCATTACATCCTACACAGAGTGGGGGTACAGAACAGGACACAGAACCGTGAGGGGTTTGTGATGAAAGAGGTCACCAACCCTGCTGAGGCCACGCTGCACCAGACCACATATCAAACAGCGCACTGCACCACTTCCAACAGATATCAAACAAATGAAGCAAGCGGACAGCCAGTCCCCTGGCACAGGCATAATATTATCACAGGTAATTTAGTCACTGCATATGCACACAAAAGGGCGTTCAACGAAACTCACTTCGACAGAGGCACTTGATGTTTGTGTTGCAGTATGCAAGTGACTCACAAATGAACATGCAAAGAGCCGTTTTGCTATTTTGGGCTACAGGAGAGGAGAAGGCTGCAGCTGGGCCTTGGCAGGCCAGAAGACAGTCTGGGGAGAGCATTCTGTGTGCAGCTCGGCGTTGCGAGATGCACAGCGACTCTTTTCATTTGTACTGAAGATAACAATAAACTAATAAAATGTACTCAAAATGACACTTCATTGTGCTGATTAGAAGTCAAATAAAGTTCTACACTGCATATAGATCTTAAAAATTGTGTTCTGTGGAGTAAAATTGGTTTAAAATTTGAGGGTGCATAATTATTTGTGACCCTGGACCACAAAACCAGTCCGTATATTTTTAGCAATAGCCAAAAAAACATTGTATGGGTCAAAATTATTATCATTAGGATATGAAGTATAGATCATGTCCCACGAAGATATTTTATATCTTTATATAGATGATCTATAAATTTCAATAAAAAAAAAAAATTGTGGTCCAGGGTCACATTTGGTATAATTTGTGTGTGTGTGTTTCAGCTTTATCACCAAAAATTATTTTTAATAGTTTTAGTTGAAAATAAAGATTTGGTAAACTTAATTAGTTTTGAAGAAACCGTTTATTGTTGTGGTGAACACACTCAAACACAAAATGACAGTTAAAAGAATAAGGGGAGAAGACGAGCTTAAGACAAGCCAGTAGAAACACAAAGAAATTCAAGAAAGAGAAAATGAACATGTATATACAGCCCAGCAACAGGTGTTGGATTGGGAAGTGGCTCGAGCTAGAGGACAGTAATGAAGTCCACACAGCACTAGTACAGCAGTATGGGTCTAAGCCCCCCTACACAATCACTCCAGTTCTGTTTTTCCAGTGCAAATTTCAGAACAGTGCAGAAATGCATATTTCCAAGTCATCTGAGGAATAAACATTTCAAGACTTATGATGATGTCTTCTGTGCATCTAATCGGTTAAAGTAAATGTTCCATAGCTGTTTCACCGATTTAAAAATGAATCAAGCGCTCTTTATATTTTGCACAGACTTAACACATTTGCTATGACATGCAAATATACATGGATGCAAGCCAGCTAAAATGAACGCAACATTTCAGTGTTGGAAAAAAAAAAGCTTACAGACAGGAGGTTAAAGAGCTGGTTGTCTGGTGCAGTCTCAACAACCTGGAGCTCAACACGCTCAAAATTGTGGAGATGATAGTGGACTTCAGGAGGAACCTCCCTGCTCTCCCCCCACTCACCATCATGGACAGCACTGTGACTGCAGTGGAGTCATTCAGGTTCCTGTGCACCACTATCTCTCAGGATCTAAAGTGGGACACTCACATTGACTCCATTGTGAAAAAGGCACAGCAGAGGTTGTACTTCCTTCGCCAGCTGAGGAAGTTCAACCTGTCACAGGAGCTGCTGAAACAGTTCTACTCTGCTATCATTGAATCCATCCTCTGCACTTCTATAACTGTCTGGTTCAGCTCCAAAACTGACCTCAGAAGACTACAGAGGGTAGTCCGGACTGCTGAGCGAATCACTGGTACAACCCTCCCTTCTCTCCAAGAACTGTACTCATCCAGAGTGAGCAAAAGGGCTGGCAAAATCACTCTGGACCCCACACATCCAGCACACTCCCTTTTACATGTACATGTTACATGTAATAAAGAAATGAGCAGAGATGTCTAGAGGTTTTACCAAATGTTGTCTGTGATACAATTGCATGTGTAAATTAAGTCAAGCTGGTTGCCTGATATGTTAGTGCTTGTGGTGGTAAGCCATTTGAGATGAATGAATGAAGCTAGGAGTGGAAGTGGAAGTCTGCAGTATAAGGCTTCTCCAGATGGATTTCAAAGTCACCAAAGACTACAAGTGGACTGCCATCCACAGAGAATGAGGACAGCAGCCCATGCAGCTTCTCTATAAAGGTGCCCAGTTGACCAGGAAGGCGATAAATCATTACAATATGGAGTTTAACAGGAGCTGTTACCATAATAGCATGAAACTCAAAATATTTTTTATTGCATAGGGAAGAGTGGGTTGAGTATTTCCAATTATTAGAAATGAGAAGACCAGTACCCTTCCAACCTGATGGGGGGCGTGAGAGAAAGGGAAGTTGTTAGAGAGAACAGCAGGGGTTGCGGTGTCTTCTGGACGAATCCAGGTCTCAGTCAAGATACTAAGAGTAGACTGAGAAGTCAATGGCTGGAATGAAGTTTGTTGACAGCTGACTGACAATTCCAGAGACCCACAGAAAATGACAGAGGTGCAGCAGAAGAGGTGCAGAATAGAATGCAGCTTAGCAAGATTGCGTTGCCATCTGCTTGTGATGTTAGAGCATTGTTGAGAGAGAACAGGGATGTATGGGAAACATACTACCGCCTACCTGACTCTTCCTGAGAGGTAAGGAAAAATACACTTACTTGAGATGATATTTTTTTTATATTTCTGAAATATATGATTGTATTCTTGAAGACATTCTTTTATTGTACTATTGAATAAAATATTAGTTAAGCTGGTGGTTTGTGGTGGGCGTTCTGGTGCAATATGGCTGCTGTAGCATCATCCAGGTGGATGCTGCACATTGGTGGTGGTTGAGGAGATTCCCCCTTCCATGCAAAGCGCTTTGAGTATGAGTAAAGCGCTATATAAATGTAACAATTAATAATTAAAACAATCTTTTATTGTACTATTGAATAAAATATTAGTTAATTATCAAAGAAAGAAATATTAATAGCCATAATAGGGTCTTTTGTAAATGTGGTGATACTGTGATGCTCAGATACTGTGATTTCCTTCTCACATTGCTTCACCTGAACAGTTTCTGTTGCTGTATATGGTATCATTGTAATCCTTGACCATCAAAACATATGGGTAGACATCACCTTTTTTGTGTTATCATGTTTGGTTCAGGAGATATGAAAATACATAATTTGGTTATGGTGGAAAGTAAAATGGTCGCCATGGCAACCACGAGGTGTTTTTGCCATGGCTCCATTTCTGAAAAAGTTCAGGGCCCTAACCTGTACAATTGTACCAAGTTTTATGCTTTTATGAAAACGTGAGCATATCACTTCAAATTTTTCACATATCACCTACTTGGTATGTGAAAGTGTTAAAATCATATAAAACCATATTGATAAACCACCTCAAAGTACCTAATTATTAGTAAGCATCTTATGTATGTGTACAGCATTACATCCTACACAGAGTGGGGGTACAGAACAGGACACAGAACCGTGAGGGGTTTGTGATGAAAGAGGTCACCAACCCTGCTGAGGCCACGCTGCACCAGACCACATATCAAACAGCGCACTGCACCACTTCCAACAGATATCAAACAAATGAAGCAAGCGGACAGCCAGTCCCCTGGCACAGGCATAATATTATCACAGGTAATTTAGTCACTGCATATGCACACAAAAGGGCGTTCAACGAAACTCACTTCGACAGAGGCACTTGATGTTTGTGTTGCAGTATGCAAGTGACTCACAAATGAACATGCAAAGAGCCGTTTTGCTATTTTGGGCTACAGGAGAGGAGAAGGCTGCAGCTGGGCCTTGGCAGGCCAGAAGACAGTCTGGGGAGAGCATTCTGTGTGCAGCTCGGCGTTGCGAGATGCACAGCGACTCTTTTCATTTGTACTGAAGATAACAATAAACTAATAAAATGTACTCAAAATGACACTTCATTGTGCTGATTAGAAGTCAAATAAAGTTCTACACTGCATATAGATCTTAAAAATTGTGTTCTGTGGAGTAAAATTGGTTTAAAATTTGAGGGTGCATAATTATTTGTGACCCTGGACCACAAAACCAGTCCGTATATTTTTAGCAATAGCCAAAAAAACATTGTATGGGTCAAAATTATTATCATTAGGATATGAAGTATAGATCATGTCCCACGAAGATATTTTATATCTTTATATAGATGATCTATAAATTTCAATAAAAAAAAAAAATTGTGGTCCAGGGTCACATTTGGTATAATTTGTGTGTGTGTGTTTCAGCTTTATCACCAAAAATTATTTTTAATAGTTTTAGTTGAAAATAAAGATTTGGTAAACTTAATTAGTTTTGAAGAAACCGTTTATTGTTGTGGTGAACACACTCAAACACAAAATGACAGTTAAAAGAATAAGGGGAGAAGACGAGCTTAAGACAAGCCAGTAGAAACACAAAGAAATTCAAGAAAGAGAAAATGAACATGTATATACAGCCCAGCAACAGGTGTTGGATTGGGAAGTGGCTCGAGCTAGAGGACAGTAATGAAGTCCACACAGCACTAGTACAGCAGTATGGGTCTAAGCCCCCCTACACAATCACTCCAGTTCTGTTTTTCCAGTGCAAATTTCAGAACAGTGCAGAAATGCATATTTCCAAGTCATCTGAGGAATAAACATTTCAAGACTTATGATGATGTCTTCTGTGCATCTAATCGGTTAAAGTAAATGTTCCATAGCTGTTTCACCGATTTAAAAATGAATCAAGCGCTCTTTATATTTTGCACAGACTTAACACATTTGCTATGACATGCAAATATACATGGATGCAAGCCAGCTAAAATGAACGCAACATTTCAGTGTTGGAAAAAAAAATACTTCTGATGGAAAACAAATGCATACATACATGCTGTGCAAATACCGGTCTTCTCAGAGGATCTGAAGTGGTGCAGTTGAATCGATTGAGAGAAAAACACTTGTGTTTTGAAGAGAAACATGCTATTCGATTAACCTCACTAGCAGATGAAGAGATTGTTACTTTAGAGCCAGTAGTCGAAAGCAGGACTTGCTATTGTCCCTTCACTCACCATTTGTTAGAACCAAAAACCCGGGGAGCAAGAGTTGGCACCAGGTAATCAGCCAGGCACAGGATCATGACAGCACAGGACAGACCAGTAAGCACAGAGGGGTCCAAGAAGTAGATTAGCCTGCCAATGAAGAAAGAGGCCATTAAACTCTTGCATTCACTTCATTTTTGGATGACGGTATGCAAATTATGTCACAACAAAAAACACAGACTGACGCATGATTAGCTCATAGCACAGGATATTTGCTGAAAGTAAAAGGAGGAAGAGGAAAAAAGGAATTCCTCCTTTAAAAGACATCACTATTAAGAACTTGCCTTTTCTTTGATCATTTTTCTAAAGCTGAAGAATCTTAGTCTTTATGTACTTTCTTGGACTGTTGGTCTGTGTATTAGATCTGGATATTTTAAAGTGACTCTTTGTGCAGGTTACATAGCCAGTAAAAGGCAACAAGTGACAAGTCAAAGTGACAAGTATGAGTGAGTCATTGAATCATTAAGTGAACTGATTCATTCAAAAACATTAATTTAGTCTTTATGAGCAACTCATTGAATATACTATATTGTAGGCAAAAACAGTCTGTGAAAAGAGTAATATGTTCAAATTCACTGTTTACATAAAACAGTAGGTGAAAAAAAACACAACCGTGTGTTGCTTGGAGACTAGGGGTGCAACAGTTCAACTTACTCACGGTTCGGTTTGTATCACGGTTTCGGTACGGTTCGGTATGTACTATGTTTAGGGGGAAAACTATATTGCCAAATAAAAATAAAAGAAAATAAGAACAAATAATCTAACTACAAGCAACAGCACAAATAAATAAACAGTGAAAAAGATACAAATAAAATAAACAGTGCTTTTCAGTTTTTTAAGGTAGGTCTAACATAGTTTTTAGGTACAGAAATTGAATAAATCAAATGTAAAATAACATTGCATATTTGACTGTATAAATTAAAGATGAATCCTTATTAAAGTTACAAGTTATTCAATCAAGAGCAGTGAGAGATTTCCGTTTTGAGGCTGTTTGATAACATTAAGAAAGTGCTGTCACTTTAAGAGAACTGATACTGTACGTTCAGCTGAATAGGTCTGCTAGGATACTCACCAAGAGTGGAGATCAGCACAGTGAAGATGTGCTGAGTCAAACCAACACTGTATCTGACACAGGACACTCAGCAGCAACTGCAACCTGTCACTCAAAGACACCAGAGACCCCGGCTCCTGAACTAGAGCAAGGAAAGATGCCTGGGGAGATGGACTAAAATGAAACCAGAAGAGGCAAGCACATACATGCTGTGCAAATACCGGTCTTCTCAGAGGATCTGAAGTGGTGCAGTTTAATCGATTGAGAGAAAAACACTTGTGTTTTGAAGAGAAACATGCTATTCGATTAACCTCACTAGCAGATGAAGAGATTGTTACTTTAGAGCCTGTAGTCGAAAGCAGGACTTGCTATTGTCCCTTCACTCACCATTTGTTAGAACCAAAAACCCGGGGAGCAAGAGTTGGCACCAGGTAATCAGCCAGGCACAGGATCATGACAGCACAGGACAGACCAGTAAGCACAGAGGGGTCCAAGAAGTAGATTAGCCTGCCAATGAAGAAAGAGGCCATTAAACTCTTGCATTCACTTCATTTTTGGATGACGGTATGCAAATTATGTCACAACAAAAAACACAGACTGACGCATGATTAGCTCATAGCACAGGATATTTGCTGAAAGTAAAAGGAGGAAGAGGAAAAAAGGAATTCCTCCTTTAAAAGACATCACTATTAAGAACTTGCCTTTTCTTTGATCATTTTTCTAAAGCTGAAGAATCTTAGTCTTTATGTACTTTCTTGGACTGTTGGTCTGTGTATTAGATCTGGATATTTTAAAGTGACTCTTTGTGCAGGTTACATAGCCAGTAAAAGGCAACAAGTGACAAGTCAAAGTGACAAGTATGAGTGAGTCATTGAATCATTAAGTGAACTGATTCATTCAAAAACATTAATTTAGTCTTTATGAGCAACTCATTGAATATACTATATTGTAGGCAAAAACAGTCTGTGAAAAGAGTAATATGTTCAA
The DNA here is from genome assembly GCF_001515645.1 of Sinocyclocheilus grahami. NCBI lineage: Eukaryota > Metazoa > Chordata > Actinopteri > Cypriniformes > Cyprinidae > Sinocyclocheilus > Sinocyclocheilus grahami. The sequence goes on from NW_015506080.1 coordinate 784,992, forward strand.
ATTCACTGTTTACATAAAACAGTAGGTGAAAAAAAACACAACCGTGTGTTGCTTGGAGACTAGGGGTGCAACAGTTCAACTTACTCACGGTTCGGTTTGTATCACGGTTTCGGTACGGTTCGGTATGTACTATGTTTAGGGGGAAAACTATATTGCCAAATAAAAATAAAAGAAAATAAGAACAAATAATCTAACTACAAGCAACAGCACAAATAAATAAACAGTGAAAAAGATACAAATAAAATAAACAGTGCTTTTCAGTTTTTTAAGGTAGGTCTAACATAGTTTTTAGGTACAGAAATTGAATAAATCAAATGTAAAATAACATTGCATATTTGACTGTATAAATTAAAGATGAATCCTTATTAAAGTTACAAGTTATTCAATCAAGAGCAGTGAGAGATTTCCGTTTTGAGGCTGTTTGATAACATTAAGAAAGTGCTGTCACTTTAAGAGAACTGATACTGTACGTTCAGCTGAATAGGTCTGCTAGGATACTCACCAAGACGGGCATTTTGACAATTTTTGTGTGAATTTGTCCATTCAAACACAATACTTGGAGAGCTTAATATTTGCGCGCGTTCTCAGATGCAGGTTCACACACTTCGGATGAGCGACCACACAGATCTTCTCACTGCGCGCCGCGTGAGTTCACATCTTCTGGCTCTTTAATATTTAAACTGGCAAGGCTTAAATGAGTTTAGTTTAAACACCGATAGCAACGTGTGCTGTTCAGGTCTCACCTGCGCTATAAACATGTGATGACAGCATAAATGACAGTTATTCCAGCATAAAGCACTCGCATTCTCTCTCTCATCGCTCTTGTTGTAATGTATTGGGAAGCCAGAATTTGTATCCATCAACAGAAACATGCATTAGCTGAACTCTAACAAACCATATTACAGATGCATTGTCAGATTTAAGTTGAACCGTGGTCCTAGTGTATGCCGAACCGTGTGTGGAGAACCATACGGTTCGATTTTTTTACAGAGAAAATCGTGGCACCCCTATTGGAGACACAACTGTTAATTTAGGCTGTGGCTTTATTTGGCAGAGCAAAAATTGACAACATAACTGGCAACATTATTCTAAATTGAAAAATGTTATTCTATTTTTCCAAAATGTAAATTACTGTAACTGTAGTAAAAAAACTGTAATTACACTGGCATTGATGACATCATTGTGAATATTAGATGAGAATATCAGATCAGATTACAACATCATAATACATTTTTACATGTACAACCTATATAATCTGAGGCTCAAGAAAGCAAGTGTTGCTGGTAAAAACCACTAAATACTTCAAGGACTTCAGCTTTCAGTGTTTAATGGATTATTTCACTTCCAGAATAAAAATTTCCTGGTAATTTACTCACCCCCATGTCATCCAAGATGTTCATGCCTTTCTGTCTTCAGTCACAAGAAATTAAGGTTTTTGAGGAAAACATTCCAGGATTTTTCTCCATATAATGGACTTCAATGGGGACCAATGGGTTGAAGGTCCAAACTGCAGTTTCAATGCAGCTTCAAAGGGCTCTACACGATCCCAGCACAAACAAATAAAAATGTATAAACTTTAACCACAAATGTTCGTCTTGCAATAGCTCGACTTCACGCATTATGTAATCACGTTGGAAAGATCACGAGCGGTAAGCTCTTCATCATACTCTGGTTCAAAAAGGTAGTGCATGGCAAAAATCTCAATCTCATTTTCTCCTCCAACTTCAAAATCGTCCGACATCATTGTTTTAACTTTTTTTGTAAAGGGCATTTGACTTTCTTTGCACGTTTGCTTTTCTATCGCCGATGGCTGATGGATATCACGATGTTGAGCCGGCATCGTGATTCCCCCTTCCCCCGCAATCCGCCGCGTCTTTCCGAATGACGTGTACTAGGGAACCTCTAAAGGGAATAAATACGAGACGGGAGGGAAATATGTATTTCAATACTTTCTCTCGCAGTTTTATCATTGGGTAATTATAATGTACATAAATTGCGGGCATCAGGGAACCGCTTTTTTTAAAAACTGCTTTTGAATGCACGATCGCTTTTTAGTTTCACTTTCACTTTCGAAATTCGCGATTAGGGTTGGGTATCGTTTGAATTTGATCAATTCCGATTCTGCTTATCGATTCAGATTCTTTTCGGTTCCAATGTGATTAAATAATGATATCAAACATTTATCCTGTGTCTCTTTTTTTGCAAACCATTTATTGGAGCTGAATACCATGAACAAAAATCAACAGGCTACATCAAAACTGGACTCTTTAAGAGCTGTTTGTGTGCAAAATAGAACTGCATGATTCTGGATAAATTTAGTTTTTTTTCCTTCCCCAATGGAAGTTGTGGTTCTCTCATGATTCTGAAGAAAAAAACATTAGACAGCTAAACAAAATCACATGTAATTTATGAATTAATGATTAAATGACTCATTTAAGTACAAAAGATGTACTTGTTTCATTACTGGATGAATCCGCATTCTTGAACAAATCTCTTGTATGATTCAAAGACAAATACATTTTAACAGCCCCTTTTCGCCATCTACTGGCGTAACAATGTAATCGATAATCTTCATTTGAAGCGTCAAATTATTTTCAAAAGGTGATTTATTCTATTTTAATCGCTACCATACACATCGTACACACAGTTTATATCTGAAAACGGTTGAAACTTTAATCACATTACTTCTGTGATTTGAATGTTTGTAACAGAAATAATGATACTATGTGGCTGAAAAGACTGTGAAGCTGTTTCATTCATGACAGACAGCTGCTTTCTTGAGGCCAACGGCAGCATGAACGCAAATTTAAATGTTCAAATCACACTGATGTGATCGTATGCTGCACGGACAAACCAAGTGATCACAACATTGATCGCTCACGTCAAAGGTTGAGGAATGAAACAGACGAATCATTGTAATTTAGGAATAGAATCACGTTGGTGTTTGAATCGTGTTCGCGATCTTAAACGATCTATTAAATTAAAGTGCTTTGTCATGTTGGTGGTGACACCATGTTTGCAACATGTTTAGCTATCACGGATATTATACTTTGATTTTTTGGCTTCTGATCGCAAATGTAGCCAAACTTTGGAGCGCTTAGATTAGCGAGCAAGGTCCTG
>NW_015506080.1:788875-821146 GCF_001515645.1 Sinocyclocheilus grahami
GCTTTTTTTGGCTTCTGATCGCAAATGTTGCCAAACTTTGGAGCGCTTAGATTAGCGAGCAAGGTCCTGACAGATCGCTAGGTCCGGTCCTCACAGATGAAGAAGAAGAAAATAAATTATCCGATTCTGGAATCGGAATCGATTTTCGATTCCCAACTAGGGATGGGCGATATCTTATCGTTTGCGATATACCGGTATAAATTCTCCACACGATAAGAATTCATCTTCCCGCGATAATAACGATAAAGTCTAGTTGTTGACATATTTCTGTGTGCGACTGTGTGGAGTGACGTGAAGGAAGGCGGATGTGAAATTGACCAGCTCTTTCTACAATCTGGAACAGGTTTGGATAGGGCTGTACAGTGTGACAAAAATCGGTCTGAGCATTGAGTAAATGTACTACAGTAGCACGTGTGCGACACAGTTTTACATGTGTATGAGTCGTTTACAAACCTGTTGTCTAGGGATGTAACGACTAACTGCGAGCCGGTTGAAAATCGATTCAAATATGTGACGATTCAAAATCGGTTGATAATACCCAAGATTGCTTGAAGAACACATACCATATATTTTGTGCAATCGCATGTTTATTGTCTTCAGGTTTCCTCAGTTAATTTCTCTATCTGCGTTTTATTCAGCACTGGATACTTCTTCCTGGAGCATTACTTCTGCTATGCATATGAGGAGTTTCTGCGCAAGGGCCATTACATTAAGAGTGTACTCAGTAATGCTCACAACACCCTATTTTGGGTAAAAATAGGAAAGATAATACTTTTCTCTAATGAAACAGGATTCCCTAAATTATCGTCATTGATATCGTTATCGAATTAAATATCAGAAATTATCGTGATATATTTTAAAGCCCATATCGCCCATCCCTATTCGCGATCGCATGTACTCGGTTTATACTATGGAGCGGCAGTACTTACCACACATTTTACAAGATTAGATGTTTGTCAGTGGTGCTCAGAATCTGCAAATCATTCGCCATCATCCTCAGTCATCTCTCCTAACTCTGTTTATGTGGTAAGTGAAATTTTAAGTACTGTAATGTAACAGGCAACCGTTAGCAAACGTTATTTGTTTTCCGTGCCTTTATGAACCTCAGTCATCTCTCTTAACTCTGTTTATGTGGTAAGTGAAATTTTAAGTACTGTAATGTAACAGGCAACCGTTAGCAAATGTTATTTGTTTTCCATGCCTTTCTAAATACGGATTCACACTTCGGGCACACCCCCTAACACTCCTTCTGCCTACATCACTCATGACCTTTCCAACGTGATTACTAGGGATGCACCGATACCACTTTTTTCCAGTACTCGCCCGATACGATACTTTTATTTTTGTACTTGCCGATACTGAGTACCGATACCAATATTTTTATTGCATTTGTAAATTTTTTAAATATTGGGTACAGAAACCAAAAGAGTATAATGTTAGTTGGTTAACTTCATTTATCAAATAGACAGTCAAATCAAAATTGACACCTTCAACATTTCTCACATTATCACCGTTTATTCGCTATAGTTTAGAAAATGGTAATTTTAACAAGTACGAGTACAGGAGCTCAGTATCGGGCCCGATACAGATACCAGTATCGGTACATCCCTAGTGATTACATAATGCGTGAAGTCGAGCTAGTGCAAGATAGTGCTGTGCTCAGAATATCGATACAGCGATACATCGTCATGAACTCCTGACAATGCGCGTATCAATACAGCTGCTGCTGTATCGATACTGCCACATCATGTGACGTCGAGTGGCAGCAGCGCACTATTCAAAATGGATCAGAGGATTCTGCCACTGCAGACAAAAGTAAAATCAAAAATATGGGACAATTTTGGGTTTTACACTCAACCGGAGAGTGAGACATTAGACATGAGTCATGCCATATGCAAGAACTGCAAAGCAAAAGTTAAGTATTCCGGCAACATGACAAACCTCTCTCTGCATATGATGAGACATCATCCAGACCACCTAGCCTTGGTCGGAGCAGGTAGCAGCACACACCTGTCGTCTCAGAAGCAGCCAACCTTACCCGATGTTTTTAACTCGAAACTCCCATCCACGTCTCAGCACTCTCAGAATATAACAAATGCTTTAATGCGTTTCATGTGTCAGGATTTACGGCCATACTGCGTTGTCGAGAATAACGGCTTCAGACAATTACTTCACGAGTGTGAGCCACGTTACACAATACCGACACGTCAGTTTTTAACAGAAACGGCAATTCCTCGTTTGTATGATGAAGTTAAACGAGACGTTCTGTTGTCACTCTCTTCTGCAGAGGGAGTTTCCATTTCCTGCAATGCGTGGACTTCGCAAGCAACCCAGTCATATGTTACGATAACTTGCCACCACATAACGCCACAATGGGAACTTGTCTCGAACGTTCTGCAGACCAGAGCAATGTTTGACAATCACACAGGAGCAAACATGGCAGATTTGCTCAAAGATGTGATGAACGAATCGGGAATAAAAGGACAAAGATCCAGTGCTAGTGACTGATAATGCATCTAATATGTCAGTAGCTGCAGAAATAGCCAAATTAGTTCACGTGAGATGCTTTGTGCACTGTTTGAACCTGGCTGCTCAACGGGCTCTGATGTTACCGACAGTTTCCCATCTTCTTGGAAGAGTTCGGAACATCACAAAATTTTTTAGGAAAAGTACAAATCGCCTGCCATGTCCTGCACGAGAAGCAAAAGTTACTTGGCCTTCCTGAGCATAAGCTGATGACCGATGTCTGCACGAGGTGGAACAGCACACATGACATGTTGGAGCGATTCGTAGAACAACAGCCTGCAATTTGTGCTGCATTACTCTCAGCTGAGGTGCGGAAAAATGCAAAAGATCTGTGGACATTAACAGAAGCAGACATAACCTGTGCTGAAGATGTAATAAATGCACTGAAGCCACTTAAATTGGCAACGCACGTTATGTCGGATGAGAAAACCCCTATGGTTTCAATCATCGCACCTTTGCATGCTCAGTTAAGTCGCGGCACTCAGATTGAAAACACTGACTCGGCAGTGACGCAGGACATAAAGATCGCTGTTGCTGGAGATCTGGAGAAAAGATATGAGCATGAAATACCCTTTCTGAACATGACCTCAGCGCTGGATCCACGCTTTAAAGCACTGCCCTTTTTGGAGGAGGAGAACAGACATGATGTCAACACCAAAATGGCAATGGAGGCATCACAGACTTCACTTGCAATGGTCGACTGTCAGAAAACTAGTTAATGTTCATTATATCAGCTAGTTATATTATAATGCTAGTTATTGTCTTATTACTTGGTTTTATAGGTAACTTATTTTACACTGCATATATGTTTTTATCTATCTACACTGTAAAAATGTTTTGTTGGAGATCAACTGAAAATATTTAGTTTTTATTAATGTGGGTTACATGAGATCTGTAAAAGTTATTAATTACAATGCCATGTTATGATTATTTCAGAACCAGAATAATGAAGAAAAACAGAACAGAAAGCATGCTGAGAAAGAAAGTGGACGCTTGTGCTCTTGAGGACTTATTTGGAGATTAATTTCCCCCTCCCAAAACAAAACATCCACCGGTGTCACCATATAATCAGGCCTCTGATGAAGTCAGGAAATACAGAGGCATTACCTCTTACAGGAGATCCACTCATCTGGTGGAAGGAGCACCAGTCTGATTTCCCATTACTATCAAACTTGGCAAGCTGTACCCTCTGTATCCCTGGTGCAAGTGTAGCAGCAGAGAGGGTGTTCTCCACTGCTGGAGATATCATTACAGCAAAGAGGAGTACTCTTAACCCTGAGCATGTTGATCAGTTGATGTTTCTGCTTAAAAATCTGAAGGTGTAATTATGTAAAGTGATGTTTGTGTTGCACATTCCACCACTTGAGACCAAAATGTGAAGGTGTTTAAAATGTGAAGTGTTTGAGAAAGTTAAAGATTGTTACAGTTTTTTTTTGTTGCTATTATGGAATGTGTTTCAAGTTTTGTTCAGCCATTGAGCCTTGTTGACATGTTTCAGCACTTGGCATTATACTTAAGTTATTGAGTCAGAGACTTAAAATGCAGAAGGAAGATCTATTCTAAGTTTTTTTTTTATTTCACTTAAGTTATATTGTTGTTTGTTAATGACCAAGCAAAATTGTTTTTCAGTTATCAAAACCGTGATAACACTGGCTATTCAATGTACAATAAACAAATATTACCGTCACGAAATTCTGCTCAAAATAAATGTAATTCCAAAATTGACCCGTATCGTGATACACATCGTATCTTTAGTATCGTGATAAGTATCGTGACATTGTTGGTGATACACAGCCCTAGTGCAAGATGAGCATTTGTGGTTAAAAAGTACATACATTTTTTTTCTTTTTTTAGAACATGACAGATCGTTTCGTTAGATAAGACCCTTATTCCTTGGCTGGGATCGTGTAGAGCCCTTTGAAACTGCAATTTGGACCTTCAACCTGTTGGTCCACATTGACGCCATTATATGGAGAAAAATCCTGGAATGTTTTCCTCAAAAACATTAATTTCTTTGCGACTGAAGAAAGAAAGACATGAAAATCTTGGATGACATGGGGGTGAGTAAATTATCAGGAAATTTTTATTCTGGAAGTGAACTAATCCTTTAACCTTATCCAATTAACTAAAGTGAAAGATTAGGCCTTAAGTCAAGAAGTAGCTCTAATGCATGCTATGAACCGCAGACTCACATGAACAGGATTGTGGTGGCGCCCACTAATGCTGCTGGGTACCACGGCTTCTCCCAGCGCAGGACCTGATCTCCAGCCAGGATGACCTCTCCCCATCCTTGAAGCTGCTCTTCCAGCTGACTCGTTTCTTGAGCCTAGAGAAAAGCTTTTAGTCAGTAACAGTGTCTAAACAAAGAGTTCTCTTACAACAGATGACATGGCTTTATCGGAAATTGTTGTACAATGGGAGTGTCATGAAAGTCATGGGATGGGCACGTCCAGCTGGAACGTCAGGAATGTTAAAATAGACACCAACGAGAATTATTAGCTTATCAGAGAGATATTTTAGTTGTTAACATATATGATGTAAAAGAGGAGTACATAAATGGCTTTAAAGATAGCGACTGTGCAATCCTGTGTTCAGACCAGCAGGCCAAGTTTAAAGGGTCAGCCCAGTCAATTCCTTTATCTGGGATATCATGTAAAAATATGGGTAGTTAGACGTTTAAAGTGTATTTTAAAAGGCTAAAGCATAAACTTCAACCAGAATTCTTGGTGACTTTACAACCAATCTCTAAAACAATGACCACGGTAGACCATGATATAAAGACTCGCCTAACTAAGCTAGTTTATCTCCAGCAACGCTCATGCAATTTACAAATATTTATCCAAAGCAAATACTTAATACAAACGTCAATATATATCAAACAAATCCATTCTCCATAAAACCATTTAATAAGACGCTAGATATAGCCTAGAGTAATCTGTTTCGTTAGCACTGAATTAGCTTGCTAACATCTTATCACGCAGTTCATATATCTTGTCGTGTTTACGTTCTATTCGCAGCATTCACACGACCAACATTTAAAAATATAAGACAGATTAAGCCTTATGGTCCCAGTCAAGTCTTTTTTAATCGGTTTAAGATTGTGACAGCAGTAGAAGTCTATTGCTTAAGACAAACACAGTAAGATATACATTTCGACAGCAGGCCACTGCAACTTACCAACAGATTTGCACTTTTATTATCGCCCTCAGCCATGGTTTATTTTGGTGTATTTCAGAATTTGTGTTCCTCGGACAGCACGATTATATGAACGCGCCTCCCCTGTACTGCCGCAGTCTGTCAACCGAAGCGACCGTTATATGCAGGATGTTTTTATCTGAAACTCGGAACACAAGGACTCATGGGAAATGTAGTTCACTATCAAAATAAAATGGGAAAATGTTCATAAATATGTTACAGGGCCTAAAATGGTAACGACATTACTCATAACAAATGATCAGTGAAAGGTGCGTACACTTTATTTGGTGAAATGCTTAACAGGGTTGAATGGCTGAACTTAAAAAAATGCATTAACTATAAACCTTGAGAAAAATGGAATAAGATTTATATTTCTTCAAACAATGCTAAAGAGGGTCCAGATTTGTAATGGTGTACAATCATGTGAAAACAAATGGAGAAGACTGAAGGCAGCCTCAACATGGGATGGCGCTAAACGTTAGTTTTGGTAAATTAATACAGCTTATAATTTTAAACCATAACAACATAATATAGTTTTCACTACAATTGAATATTTCAACATACTATCAAAATAATGTTTCAGTTTATTATGGCTGAGGTCAAATCCAAGTCTCATTATCTGTTAAAGCAACAAGTAAAAACAACCTACATTTACTAATAATTGGATGCAAAATGTGTCATGCTCAAAAAACAATTAGGTTTTCAATATCAGGTTACTATTAACCCAAGGTTAAGCAACAACTTGGGATAGTTCACCAATTATGAAAGGGGGGTCACAGCACTGCTTTTAATACTGGGTAATGAAGACTTGTTCCTGAAAAACTAACAACAGATGAGATGGGTTTATCGGAAATTGTTGTACAATGGGAGTGTCATGAAAGTCATGGGATGGGCACGTCCAGCTGGAACGTCAGGAATGTTAAAATAGACACCAACGAGAATTATTAGCTTATCAGAGAGATATTTTAGTTGTTAACATATATGATGTAAAAGAGGAGTACATAAATGGCTTTAAAGACAGCGACTGTGCAATCCTGTGTTCAGACCAGCAGGCCAAGTTTAAAGGGTCAGCCCAGTCAATTCCTTTATCTGGGATATCATGTAAAAATATGGGTAGTTAGATGTTTAAAGTGTATTTTAAAAGGCTAAAGCATAAACTTCAACCAGAATTCTTGGTGACTTTACAACCAATCTCTAAAACAATGACCACGGTAGACCATGATATAAAGACTCGCCTAACTAAGCTAGCTTATCTCCAGCAACGCTCATGCAATTTACAAATATTTATCCAAAGCAAATACTTAATACAAACGTCAATATATATCAAACAAATCCATTCTCCATAAAACCATTTAATAAGACGCTAGATATAGCCTAGAGTAATCCGTTTCGTTAGCACTGAATTAGCTTGCTAACATCTTATCACGCAGTTCATATATCTTGTCGTGTTTACGTTCTATTCGCAGCATTCACACGACCAACATTTAAAAATATAAGACAGATTAAGCCTTATGGTCCCAGTCAAGTCTTTTTTAATCGGTTTAAGATTGTGACAGCAGTAGAAGTCTATTGCTTAAGACAAACACAGTAAGATATACATTTCGACAGCAGGCCACTGCAACTTACCAACAGATTTGCACTTTTATTATCGCCCTCAGCCATGGTTTATTTTGGTGTATTTCAGAATTTGTGTTCCTCGGACAGCACGATTATATGAACGCGCCTCCCCTGTACTGCCGCAGTCTGTCAACCGAAGCGACCGTTATATGCAGGATGTTTTTATCTGAAACTCGGAACACAAGGACTCATGGGAAATGTAGTTCACTATCAAAATAAAATGGGAAAATGTTCATAAATATGTTACAGGGCCTAAAATGGTAACGACATTACTCATAACAAATGATCAGTGAAAGGTGCGTACACTTTATTTGGTGAAATGCTTAACAGGGTTGAATGGCTGAACTTAAAAAAATGCATTAACTATAAACCTTGAGAAAAATGGAATAAGATTTATATTTCTTCAAACAATGCTAAAGAGGGTCCAGATTTGTAATGGTGTACAATCATGTGAAAACAAATGGAGAAGACTGAAGGCAGCCTCAACATGGGATGGCGCTAAACGTTAGTTTTGGTAAATTAATACAGCTTATAATTTTAAACCATAACAACATAATATAGTTTTCACTACAATTGAATATTTCAACATACTATCAAAATAATGTTTCAGTTTATTATGGCTGAGGTCAAATCCAAGTCTCATTATCTGTTAAAGCAACAAGTAAAAACAACCTACATTTACTAATAATTGGATGCAAAATGTGTCATGCTCAAAAAACAATTAGGTTTTCAATATCAGGTTACTATTAACCCAAGGTTAAGCAACAACTTGGGATAGTTCACCAATTATGAAAGGGGGGTCACAGCACTGCTTTTAATACTGGGTAATGAAGACTTGTTCCTGAAAAACTAATTGCAGTACAGAAGGTAGACAGTGTGAATTGCTGTGACAAGCCTAAAGTGTCTAAACAATTTCACTCAAGTTAAAAATGAAATTTAAGTATGAACATGTCAAGTCTAAAAATCAGACAAACATGAACAAATACAGCAAACACTTTAAGAACACAGAGATTTAATTCGTTTTATTTGACCAACAAAGTGGAGTAAAACCATTAAGAGACAACAATATTGTAACCATCACCACATCACTATTCCTTTACTTATTTCTCCCACTAAAAATGTAAAATTAGGTCAAGATCAGTAAAACGCAAGCTAGTCAAAAAAAGGAGCAATCTAGACTAAATCCATAGCAAAGAAGGAAAGGGAGAAAGAATCTACAATACACAAACAAGATCAGAGATGCATACTAAGAAAAAAAGCATTTAGAAACTGACCACATTGAGCCTGGGTCATACTCAACGATCAAATCAGAGACTGAGCACTTACAAACTCCAAGCACATCATTCATTGTGCCAAACATTCAGAAACACGTGACCGTGAATGTTCCCAAAGCCACTTTGCGATTTGCCTTTTAATTGTGAAATCTGTGCAGTACATTGGTGAAGGTGTAAAAAGTTCTTTTTGCAGCGTTTTCTATATATACTTGAAGGGAAAAGGTCTTTTTTGTGGTTAAGAACGAACTCTAAGGTCTGCCAAAGGCCTTCTGGCTTCAAATGGAGTCCTTTGAGCCTTCTGGTCACACAGCCCTCCAAGCCCGCTCCAGCAGGAGACAACCCAGCCGCAAGTCGTGCCTGACCCCAAGCCATTCAAAAACAGAGGCCATAGGATCCCTCCAAGACCGGATCACCCTTTCCCTCCACTCTCGCACAAATGCGGTCTAGAAACTCGCTAATTACAGCAGACCTTTGCTCTAAGAGTGGATAAACTCCTGCAAATTTTCCCTGTGGCAAATCCTATTAGTTTTGATAGTTGACAGACGTTTATTTGTTGGTGTTGATATAGGGGTTGGTTGGGGGGTAGTTCAAGCCGCATGTGCTTTGTCCCCCCCACCCCGCCTCCCCATCTTGGTGAGCTCCCCACACATCTCGGGGAGACAGATGCAGACCCATTTCATTGTGTTAGCTGGATCGCCGGGTGTAGCTGTGCTACGGGGATCCGGTGTGGGCCAGAGGGAGGCTCTCTACACCCCCCTCCCCCCCTTTCCTGCATGGTGCTCTGTGGCTCCATTGCCCCAGACCCAGTGGATTTTGGTGGATTTCTACCCTCGCTGGACCAAAGTGATCTACAAGGATCCCATTCACACCCATGCTGTCCATCCCTCGTACAACTGTGCCAGGTTGTCCAAGTTTGTCGCCTCCTTGATGACATAATCCACCTTAAAGAGAGCAAGATGACAAATACAATACAATACAATACAATACAAACAGTAGTAAGTAGTAAGGCTGCATATGTAAAGGAGGAATGCTAACCTGCTCAGTGACGCTCATTCTCCTGTTAGGGTCCAGATCTCTCCCTTCCAGTTTGGCCTTCACCCGCTTCCACACACTAACAGCATAGGAATTCCGCTCTTGCACGGCTGAAGGAAAAACAGCTGATCAGTGATCTTATCAAAGCTTCAAATCGATAATGCATTTCTTAAGATCTCTTATCAGAGAAGTGCTTCAAGTTAAGTGTGTAAACGGCCGTTAACAGAGGCCAGAGATGCTGAAGATGGACGCAAAGAGGAGAAAATACTGTAGCAGGCAGAGCAGCTCACTGTTCATGACAAAATACTGGGAAAAAATCCTAAATATTGAATTGGGGGTTTATATGAATATATCTCTGAGGGAAACTTACTGGTTTCAGAAAAGTTTACATGGCATTTTCTTTTCATCTTGCATCTGTATAATGTTACTAAGTAGAGTTACTAAGCGCAGTGCTGCTTTGTTTAGTGGTAATCAAGCACCACCTGCTGTCAGAGAGTGAATTTGCGTTTTCAAATCAACCCGTCTGCTATTTAAAGCACCATTTAAATTCTATCTTTGTTCTATAAATTAATTTGCACTGTTGCTTGTAATTTGTTCACTTGCTCTTATTTACTGACTCTTTATTTGTCTTTAATGTTTGAACATTATATTTCTATGGCTAGTAGTTTTTGCTGTGGTAGTGAAATTGGAATGGAGTAAAAAAAAATTAAAATTTAATTGGTATCTAAAATGTGTCATATAAGCTTATTTATTAGAATAAAATATAACATGGTTCCTTCGGATGAGACGTTAAACCGAGGCCCTGATTCTCTATGGCTCCAATGGCACTTCTCGTAAAGAGTAGGGGTGTAACCCCAGTGTCGATTGGCAGGCCGATTAATCTGTCAATTTTTGGCATTTTTTAATTAATCGGCATTAGCCGATTGTGTTGCAAATCAGGCATTTGCACTGTTGCTTGTAATTTGTTCACTTGCTCTTATTTACTGACTCTTTATTTGTCTTTAATGTTTGAACATTATATTTCTATGGCTAGTAGTTTTTGCTGTGGTAGTGAAATTGGAATGGAGTAAAAAAAAAATTAAAATTTAATTGGTATCTAAAATGTGTCATATAAGCTTATTTATTAGAATAAAATATAACATGGTTCCTTCGGATGAGACGTTAAACCGAGGCCCTGATTCTCTATGGCTCCAATGGCACTTCTCGTAAAGAGTAGGGGTGTAACCCCAGTGTCGATTGGCAGGCCGATTAATCTGTCAATTTTTGGCATTTTTTAATTAATCGGCATTAGCCGATTGTGTTGCAAATCAGGCGCATATGCGGGCAGCTAAGCGTTGTTGCAGATCACCGGAGAATCTCTCTCTGGCTGCGTGAGCAGCTTACACTCTGCAGCTGCTTCTTGTTCCCACAGTTTCAGCTAATAATGACCGGGCAAAACAGACCATTTCGAAAGCGTAATTACGTTTTACCCTACTAGAATTGATGCCAGGAAGTTATCATACTCATAAGTGCAACAAGTCATTTGCATGTGAAAGTAGAAACTATGCAGTTCAGACGAAACTTCTGGGCTGATTATAACGTGCACGTTAACTTTCCTCGTGAAATGTGTGTGTAGGTCTGACAATATCATCCACGATGTCATCGCTCGTGGCCAGTGCACTCTTAAGCAGTTATGAGCTGCAGGCTGTGTAATGTGTGAACTATTATTTTTGTTATCTCTTGGCCATTTGCCTTATAGCAGTGTCCATTGTTTCCCATACATTGAGTTATTACTTCATTGAATAAACTGATTACTGCATGTTTCAAAATTAAAATGCAGCACAGGTGTTTTTATATGAATATATCTTTGAAAAGAACCGACCGTCTTCAGAAAAGCTTCGGTGTCATTTTCATTTCGTCTCTCCTGTAATGCCTGATAAAGTAGCGTTTGTGATTGCAGTGCTTATTTGATTACAGCCGTTACCGGGGAAACCGCTATATTTCCCGCTCCAATAGTGCCTCCTGCTGGCGGAGAATGAATTCGCATTTGCAAGTCTGGTCTGTCAGCAAACATAAACAAAAGTTGAGAAGGTGCTTAAGTTTTGAGCCATGTATTATTACTCTGAATTAGGCTACTACTACTATTACTATCTTGTACCCTGCAATAATCATCATTTACTCACTCACTTTTATGAGATGAAGGGGAAAAAAAAAAGAAAAAGCGGCCAAACATATCGGCATCATATATTGGTCATCGGCTGCCCTAATTTCTAAATATCGGCCAGTGAAAAACCCATATGTCGACCTCTAATCTGCATCACAACTGACCTCTCCCAGTTTTGGGATCCCGCACGGCTCTTTTGGGGCTTGGGGCCAGTCCTTTACTGTTGATCATCAGAGTGCTGGGGGGAGTGTCCACCGGGGTCCCAAAGTTTCGAGGAAGTGCTTTGCGGGCATTCTGGGACATGCTGTCAGGCTGGGTCTTCACTCCACTGCAGCGAACTGCTATTGTGAGAGAGTGAGAGAGTGCGAGAGAGAGAGCGAGATCAAACTCAACAAATCACCTACAGAAAAACAAAAGCAAGATTTTAAACTTACCAGCAGCAAAGCTGGTCTGGACTGTGGAAGTGGGACTTGCACAGTCACTTCCTCTCTCAGTGACAAGAGGAGAGGCAAAGCTCACCAAGCCATTGTAGATGCTAAGGAAAAATAAAATAAAATGTTTAACCAAAAAAAAAAAAAAACTCTTGAAAACTTACAAGTTGTGTTCTGAATCCAGCACAAATGCTAACCTCTGGCTCTGAACCTTTAGCTCCTTCAGGGTGGCAGGGATCTCCTGCAGCAGCTCAACCTGCTCCTGGCTGCGTGGTTGACCTGTAGCTTGCACTACCGTGAAAAGCACTATCTGCACATTATCCTGCCATGCCTTGTATTCTGACAGGAACTGACGCACGCTGCCCTCATAAGTCACTTCCTCTCCCTCTACAAGGGCATTTTCCTCATCCTGCCAAATTGAAAAGCAACTAACATTACATTGTGTACACAAAAGAAAGATATTCTATAACATTTAAAACCAATTTGTCAGCAGTTAGAGGTGGCCAATAAACGAAACATGTCAACCATTTTGCATCAGAGAATTAAATACCTTTGCCATGGCACGCAGGAGGTGCTTAACATCAGCAAGTTGGCGGTTGTGATTGGACAGGATGCCTTTAATGGAGTCCACCAGCAGCTGAAGGGTTTCGGTCACTCTCTCCAGCTGCTGCTCTCTTTCCTCCTGCATGGCTCTCTGACTGGACATCTCCTGGGTGAGGTGATTCTGTGCGTACACAAGCCACTCAGGCCCACCAATGGACAGATCCATGGCAGGACTCTGCAAAGACAATCCAATGCTTTTCAATTAAAAACAGAGCACAACAACAGATTATGGTGAAATGGTTTCAAATTCAGAAGTAGACAATATACAGGTAATCAGGTTTATTTTTGACTAAATACATTTAAAATAAAAAAACTAAAACTAAAATAAATTGTTTTAAATCATACAAGTGAAAGCAGAAAATTCAGCTTTGCCATTACAGGAATACATTTTAAAACTATTGCAATATTCACAATATTACTATTTTTACTGATATTTTTTATTTTTTTAAATCAAACTTCATGAACTTGAATGATTGTGTATATACCGATAAAAATACATTTGAAAATCCAGCAAGACTCACCAGTCTAAGCAGCAGCTGAAGTTCCAGAGAGGAAACAGAAGTGCTGAACTGGGCAGCATAGGAGCAGGTGGCCTGGCATCGTTTCACAAGTTCAAAAAGTGTGGTATCCATGTTCAAGGCTTCTGGAGTGCGGGTACGCAGACCTTCGAAGTTGAGAATGGTGCTGCAGAGAAAAGTAACCTGGTTGGCACGCTGACTCTCTTTCAAAACCAGGGCACGGCGTTCTGCTATAGTGGCCTCAAAGTCCTGCAGCACTGGGGCGAGTGCAGGGTTTGCACCGCCGGCCCACTTCAGCCTCTGCTCTATGCTGCCCTCTAGACCTGCCAACTTCTCCTGCAACACAAAACCCAACACGGTTTAGATTATAAGGTTTCTATTTCACTTTGACATGTTCTCCAAAACGTGCAATGGCTTTAACCTGAACGCTGCCAATAGAAGCTTCATCCTGACTGAGTTTGTAGAGCTTCTTCTTCATGTTGCTGAGGATGATGGAACGAGGCGGGGGACTGACAGTCATGGGCTGCGTCCTCGCACCGAGAATGTCCTCATGCTGCCACTAATAACAGAGATCAGAAGGTAAAGGTCACATTTACTGCTGCTTTGTAAAATTACATGGGTCATTCCTGTGCAATCTGTAGTATTTTTTTGTAAATGGAGTACCGGTTCTTACCTGGAACATAGTGATGTGAAGTTGAGTCCTCTGCAGGCTGACCTTACAAGCTTCAATGCTGACTTCTAGACGTCGTACCAGGTCCAGTTTTTTCCAGGCTGTGTCGTAGGAGCTGGCCAGCACTGTGGCCCTATTGAGCAGCAGCTGGGATATCCGTCCTGCCTGCACCCCTTGCTCTACTGCTTTCTTGCACAGGTCATCCATAGACACTTTCCCCTCAGCGCCAAAGTCCTTGGCCTCCACCTGGGCTATGAGATCCATGCCGAGGGCACTGAGAGCACTGCAAATGGCTAAGCCCAGAGCCTGGGTGGGGAGCCCCATTAGCATCTGCCTCACAAAGTCTGCCGTGAAGGCTTTGATGGGCCGCATCATCTGGTCCTCGCTCACTACAGTGGAGCCTCGGTACATGGGTTTCACTATGGGTACTGGGCCATTAGAGGGTAGAGGCTCATCAGTGGGTGTAGGACACGTTCCTATTAGAAAAAATGAGAAGGGTGTCTAATAAAAAGCCTGATTCTGCACAATGACATGCTACTCTTGTGTGCTACTTTGTACGCCTTCCTTTATTCATGTGTCATCCCTAATATTGAGAAATGATCAATTAGATGTTTACCAGATAGCGTCTGTGCAAATGATCCGCACAAACGGAAGAAGTCTCGGATGGTCTGGAGTCTCTTCAGGAAGAAAATCTCATCCAAGACCTGTCTGGTCTGCACATTATCAAAGAAATGGACCTGCGTAGCTCTGGACTCCCGAATCACATCCACCTTTCTCCAGGCAGCAGGCACATCCATAGAGTTCAGCTAGAGCAGAGAACAGTATTCATTTAGACACCACTCTAATCTAATAAATCTCAGCTAGGGACAAAAACAGAAGAAAAACCTCACCACCCCCTAGTCATATGCTTTAAAAAAAAAAAAAAATCTTT
The DNA here is from genome assembly GCF_001515645.1 of Sinocyclocheilus grahami. Taxonomy (NCBI): domain Eukaryota; kingdom Metazoa; phylum Chordata; class Actinopteri; order Cypriniformes; family Cyprinidae; genus Sinocyclocheilus; species Sinocyclocheilus grahami. Next base: position 803,816 of record NW_015506080.1, read on the forward strand.
CTCCACTTCAATTGTTTGTGGTCACAATCTGTTGTTTTTTATGGAATCCATTCAATATGAATACACAATAATAGCATCAAAAAACATTGAAAATATGTTTTATTCTATTAAAGACAAAAATACATAAAATTATAAACTAAAATCAATGAAAGATATTACTATCATAACAAAACTCCATATGGCATTTAACTGATGTGTATACTTCTCAGACTGAGGAAAAAACATCCCTCACATCTGTATTCTTTGAAACATTGTTTAGGTTTACAGAACATCTCAACTGTACATCAGACTCAGGTGGTCAAATATTAGACAATATTACACCTCTATCCAAACAGGGATTACAAACTACCATATATTTTACAAATCAGTATTTTTTACCTTGTCAATCAGAAGTCCAAAAGCAGTCTCCAGCTGTGCAAACATGCCATCAAAAGCTACCAACAACATCTGACCGGCACTCATCTTGGGCGTTTCCTGCACAGAGCTCTCCATGCTGCGTGGCTGGATCAGTTCTGAATACTGGGCCCGTAAAACCCTGACACAACAACACACAAAACAATGACACAAAGTTTAAGTCCATCCAAAAACAATAACACGCTTCTTCACACACTGCTTAGTAAATATTTCTATTGTCCATGTTACCTGGTGATATCCAGATAATGGTCATCTGGATCCTCCTCCAGGCCCATGGCGGTGTTACGAAGGTGAGCTTGCAGAACCTCCCCCAATCCCTGCAGCGAAACCCCATCTGCGCACTGATCGATAAGCGCGTCGAGCTCCGCTAGCATGGTCTCTAATGTATTTTCTCCCTTCAGCATGCAGCGCAGAGCCTCTGGGAAGATGATCTGACGAAAGTTTGTGTTGAGCTCCTTCAAATATGAAAAAAAATGTTTGAGGGGGAAAAACAATCACTGAAACCACTGAATACCATTAAACACTAACAAAATTACCTGAAGGCAGGTGTAGACACCATTGGCCAGGTAGACAACTTGCAAAGTCTCGGCAAGACTGAGGATATCCAGGTCATGTGACAGAAGCTGGCACTGCTGCAAAAGTTGCACAAGACATGTGATGTTTCCACTCATACTGCAGAGTTCTTCCAGGAACCAGGCACCATCACGAGACGTCAGCTCCACCAGCTGCTCTCCAGCACTGGCTGCAGCTCCCTCCATCACCAGGTTACGCCTGCAAAGCACAGAAACACTGAATTCTTTAATCCATTAAGATCATTGGAAAAAAAAAAAGGGTTTGGGTATGGAGGACCATAAAATTATATTGGCAACAAATTAGTTTTTTTTAAACCAAAGATTCAGACCTAGTGAGGGCACATAGGGCAGAGACGATGATGCCGGCTAGACTGAAGGACCCGAGCTCAGCATCCTCGTGTAGGAAGACTTTGATACAGCGCTCAATCTCCTGCAGCTGCTCCTCACAAACGGGCACACCGGCGCCCTCTGCCTTCAGACGCTCTACCTGCCGCATCAGCCGAGTGTTGGTTTCTGCTGCGTGGTGCTGCAGCGCCATCTCGATGCTAGACAGGAACTGACATGTGGCAGGAGGGGGGTGGGGTGCAAACTGCATTTCATACCTGACAAGAAAAGAGGATTTTTATGATATCTGATTAAAGGACATGGAAAAGTCAAGGAAACCTTTGTTATTACAAATTTTAAAATGGATTACAATGAGCGTGAAACTTTTTAAAAACATTTTTAAAAATCTTACCGAGACCAAACTTTCAAATGGTAGAGTAATTATAAAATGTAACCGTTTTTTTTATTTGAAGTTGGACCAGTTATTGAAGAAAAAGCAGCCAAAACGTATCTACCACAACCCTCTACATTGCGAGTAAATCACTCGCATATGCGACTAGATCTTCACTCTGGGCGACTAAATGATGTCTAATATTAGCCAATGGCTAATAAATTCTCAGATTTTACTCGCCAGTGTGTGAGTTGGAGGCCAAGTATAAGTTTACCACAGATATATTTTCACTCGCCGAAACACTCTGACTGAGTGCTTCAGGGTTTCACTCTCCGTCAACTGATCTGTGATATTTTTCAGTTCATCTGAATGGAAGCGCAGCGCACTTGTATTTAACGTACTGTAAACTCTAGTGTGAAAGCACACGACTCGCCGTTGCTTTGTCTCACACACACGCAGAGAGAGAGAGAATTGACGCTACATGTAAACGATATTCTTTGTTGCATTTTCCTGTCAAAATAACAGCTTTCCTTTGGAATTCTTCAGCTTTTTAGAACTGCCGCTTTCTTCGGTAGTGGGCGGAACTAATGCGCAAACGGCAATCTCATTGGCTGGCGCTCACCTATTATAGTTCCTGTTTTGATTTCAGCAAATCAGTTCGAGCGAACACACAACCCGATTAATATTCATGAATCCAGCAGCTCATTAATCCTTAGTGCGTTTTATATTGTTCTTATTAGTAGAATTCGCATCATTATCTTATCAGTATTTTTGTTAGTTTTTTCCCAATTTGGTTTTACAGAAACACTGAATGACCAAAAAAGCACCAGCACCAGTCCCAAGTTCAGTTAAAATGACTAATATGCATTCATACATGGTTATCAAGTTTTAATTCTAATGACTAAAGTTCTATCATTAAATAATGCTTGATTATCTTATAATACTTGACCGACTGATGTTAAGAATGTGCTTTCATGCATTTAAAAAAAACTATGCCAATTTACAAACACACACACACACACATATATACATATATACATATATATATATATATATATATATATATATATACACATATACATATACATATACACACACACACACATATATACATATATATATACATATACATATACATACATATATATATATATATATATCTCTATCTATCAATCAGTCTGGCGAGTAAGCTAAAAAAATTTACTAGCCAATGGCGATTCAATTGCCAAGGTGTCCGTAGAGGGTTGTACCATATCTTTGACTGATGGTAAACTCGAGAGACAAACAGTAGTTGCACTTACTGGTGATAGACAGTCTGGCAGTGATCGTCAGTCATGTCACAAACCAGCTCCTCCATCCACTGTTTCCACATGTGAACTCTGTGCCTGAGCACCACCGCACGGGGATACAGCAAGGCCACGGTGGCATAGCTGTGCAGGTGCTCGAGACAGCCACGCAGCTGAGAGCGCCGCTGCTGTAACAGAGCGCTCACCTCCGCCTCCAGTGCCTCACACTGGCTAATAAGATGTGCCTGGCCTGCATTCTGCAAGAAAGATGTTGCTGGCACATAGCTGGGTGGACCTGCAGGTTACAAGGACCAAAGGAAGAAATTATAAATTTGTAAGTGCTCCTTCTGCTTATCATCAAACTTTAATTAATATTCTGCAAAAGAAAAAAAAACTAAATCATCTGCACCTAAATCAATAGGGCTGCTGATCTCCTGGAGGAGGCTGGCAAGCTGGGTGGCCTCTAGACTGGAAAAGGCAGCTTGATACTGAGAGATGCACTGATCCAGATCTGACAACTTCCCCTGAATGGCATCCTGTACAGTCCTCTGCCTGGACTGCAACTGAGTGTGCTCGGAGTATCTGGAAAGGCGTGGGAGAAAGAATGACAGTGAGAATTTATAATCTGTCCCATCAAATCTACACTAATGATTAATAATCAAGCAATAATCGTGACCAGCTGAACATGATTCCTTCCAAAAAATACTTTGGTGGTCTCATCTGCTGACCTGTGCTCCAGGGAGTGGATGGGATGATCTGCTCTGGTGTCGGCACCCTCCAGGAACTCCATCTCCTCCAGCAGCTTGCCCTGCACTTTCTCCACCTGTGTGAGCTGCTCCTGCAGGTTTAGGTACTCCTCAACCTCCTCCTCCACCTGCGGCAGCACACCAATCATCTCATCACGATTCTTGAACCAGTTCACCTGAGAACCGAGAAAAAAAATGTTTAGCAAACCAAGTCAGGTCAAATTTATTTGTGTAGTGCTTTTCACAATACATTGTTTCAAAGCAGCTTTACAGAAAATCATAATGTTAATGTGTATAATATCTTAACATGTTCATGTCTTATAATGGCATTTAGCAGATTAGCACTGGGCAATAATACTGTTTACATTTTGCGACAATACAAGTACCAAAGCAGTTGAGATTTGCTATATAGTACATTATCACTCCATCACTCCACTATATGTGAATAAAGTTGAACACACATGTATATCCAACTTTAAATAAAGAGCTGGGTGATAATTTTTTTTATATTTTATTATTTTGTAATGAAACAAATCAGGCAGTTAAGATTTGCTATATAGTACAAATCGCTTAACTTGTGTACTGTATACATTCAGACAAAGTGGGATATAATATACATTCAACTTTATATTAGCTCTGCGATAACGGTTTAGATTTTGTGATGATATAAACCAGTTTGAGTGTCATCTTTTGATGGTGTTTACAAGCTTAAGTAGAAACAACTAAAATGAATCAATTAGTAGTTTGGTTCCCCTAAAAATGTGATATTGCAACATGGCTCAACCAGGTGCAACAGTTTGAGGAGGGACTACCTGTTTACCCGCGCAATGTCATGAAGTGGGATTGTTCAGGAAATTCATTATTATAGTCCGCAAATTAAATGAAATCAGCATAAAACACACACACACACACCTCACATTTAAGTGGCCAATGTACATTTTTGTACTATTTGCATAGAATTCTCACCTTAATCTCAGCCACACGGGAAGAGAAGAGGCTGCGTGTGATGTCTCGCTCCATTTCTCTCTTGCTCTGCTTGTTCTCTGCTTGCTGACCACCTCCTCCGTACACAGCCCCTGCAAAGCCCACCTCACCACCTGCTGTCCAATCCACCAGGGGGTCATACACAAACGCCTCCAAAAGAGTCAAGAGGGTCTCTCTTCCACGTCGCATTATCTGGATCACCTGAAAGGAAAGGACACCACTCAAATTTGTATGCATGTTCTAAACTAAACATTAAATGCATTATTCACATTCTTACCTGTTCACAGGACAGTCTAAAGATGCCCTCCACCCCTGTTACCCCCAAAGCGGTCTCAATGTTGTGTGTCATACGGAAAGGAACCTTCTCTGGTACTCTCAAGCTTTTTCCTGTTAGGACAATGAAGTATTTAAATGTCTATGCGAATAAAGTATGTTTGGCCTCATTCTCAAGTGAATAAGCACTCACCCTTCTCAAAACAGACATTGTAGTCAATGTGTACCACCTCGCCTGTCGTCATATCAATCAGCACGTTGTCAAGGTGACGATCCCCCAAACCAATGATGTATCCCACCATTGACATTACAGCAGTGGATCTAGCATAAGACTAAATGAGACACCCAAGATTGGTTAATTATAGTGCAATGCGTTTAGCGTAACATTGTGCCGAACATGGTTAGGACAAGGTGAACAGTGGTTCCTCTAACCTGAGTCACGCTCCACCACTCACTGGGGGTGGTACAGGAGCACCAGAGCTCCTTTGCCAAGAGGTTAGGGGGTGTAGCCTCCATTAGCTCTTGGAGAACGTCTCTCATGACACTCAACGGCCAGTCACGGCGCGACACATCTAAACTAAGCCCGACAGCCTTTAAGGCAGGACTGATCTTACTGTAGTAGAGCTCACTGGGCCGTGGAACCATGGGAAGATTCTGAGGTTGCTGGAAGGAGTCCTGTGCCTAAATTTAAGAAAAGGTACAAGATTTGGTCAATTTTTAAATGCATCTCTTTACATTTAACAAATGTTCACAATAAATAATCAGGTGCATTAACATAAATGAGTATTTTCCTTCACTGAACGTGAAGCCAGTCAATAGGGCTGCAGTAAAAAAAAAAACTTTTATTTTTATTTTTATAAAATAAAATAAACAACATTTTTATGTAACAAATTTTTATGGTCTTAGTTAACCACAATAATCCTGTAAAACCACGTTACGTAAAAATATACATTTTTCACTCACCTTCTGGGCTTGGACCACAGCCTCACGCTGCTGCCAGCGTTTATACAGGCCAAAAAGTGGAGTGGCTCCATCCACCCACTGGATAAGGCCTGATCTGGTGCCCAGCGGTGTGACCGAATAATGACGGGCATGAAACCTTGGACTCTCCTGTTGATTCACTTTAGTGAACATGGTGTTGACAATAGACAAGAACTGCATGATCCTCTCATCCAAATGCAAGTCCTCCAATCCTAAAACAAAGAAATTGCTTAAGCAAATGGCATGTATTAAAGGGAAAATTCTGTAATTGAATTACCCTCACATCGTTCCAAACCATCATCATATAAAGCGAAAGTGTGTCCTCAGAAGACTAAACTGCTTAATTTATATGGATTACAATGTCTTTATTAGTTTTCTTGGAATGGACTTTAAAAGGAGGAACAGAAATCTCTTAGGTAATAATCTCTTTATTTGTGTTTCAAAGATGAACAAAAGTCTCATAGGTTTGGAACAACATGAGGGTGAGTAAATGATGGAAATTCATTTTGGTGATGCTTTTAGCCACGTTTAAATCTCATACCTTTGAATAGGTATGGATAGTTTTTGCCATCAGAGCCTAGGAAGTAGAGCTTCTTAGGTTTGGTTTTAGTTGGCAGGATGGTGATGGTGTTGCCTACACTCTGGATGGCAACTGCATCTGTAGCAGACACCTCTCCTGGCAGCGCCATCTCTGTATTGGTCATGGCAGTCAGGCGGGGGCTGATCTCATCAAGCCGCAGGAGATAACTGGCCCGTTTCTGTGCCCTCTGCTGCAAGCTCAGCATGATCTGTGAAAGGATGAGGTAGAATTACAAAAAGGTAAAATGCACAGCATGCATAACAGCATTTCCTCAGAACACTTATGCACACAGCTGCCTTTACCTGTTTGAAGGGCACCCAGCTGCTGGCAGGATTGGCTGGATTAAGAGGGTTCCTCAGTCTCTCTAGAGCATTGTGGATGGCCTCTCCGTATGTCTCCTGAAACCACGCTTCATGAGGAGTCTCTGCCGAAGCAGCTGTGATGCTGCGCACGTGATCCAGTGCAAAAACCACAGGCTTCATCAGAGCAGAATGCTTCTCTCTCATAATAGCCACCTTCTCATCCCTAAACCACAAGAGATTGGGAATTTAAATGATTTTCCAAGAGGCATGAGTGACTCACTAATGAAGTTTCTCCTTCTATATTGATTCCCAGGGTCGTGACTTACTTGCGCAGAGTGTTGTTGTTCTGAACTCTTTTCACCTCGTCCTCCAGCTGTTGAATCCTGCGCAGAACGTGCATGTGTTGCTGCTGCAAGACCCCCAGCCAGAGCTCGTCCCAGAGCAGAGTGACCCTTCTCAGCTCGCCTACCAACATCTGCACCTGCACACACAAGGATCAACAAAACAACTCTTAAACACAATGGCCTTTAATACAATCAGACACACACAGAACAGTAAAGTCCTTTCTGTAATACCTGCAGCACCATGGTGGGGTTGGCAGAAGAGAGCTTGTCTACGATCTTGCTGTAGCAGTCCTGCATCATGGCCTGGTCCTCGCTAGAATACATCACCATCTCTTCCACACGGCTGCTCTCTTGAGAAGTTGGCCCACTGCCCGTCTCGCTCTCACCTCCACAAAGAGCCTCTCCCTGCATGTTCCCAAGCAGGGTTGGCAGGGAAGACGGCAGCTTGTTACCTGGCAGGGATGAAAACATTATTTTTTTCCCAAAGAGGCTAAACTTCTATACATGATCACTAAAATGAGAACTGATTGGTTGTTTAAGGCAATGTCTCCACCAAAGTATTTTATCTTGAAGCCAGAGCATTTTTCAATTATCTTCAATAAAAAAAAAGCAAGTAGAGTGATGAGACTATTACATTTTTTTTCTGGTTGCCAAAAGTTGAAAAATGTTCAAATTTGTGTAAAGGCTGTGACATACCATGACTAATGTCAGGCTGTCGTTGAGCAAGAGACCAGTTTTTGTGGTGTGTTCTGCTTTAGTCTCTACAGTATGTTTCAGTGCAACTTTTTGGCCCGGATGCAGGCGACAAAGTTGACTTCATCACTGCTAGTTCTTTGATGTTGTTTTAGTTTCACAGGTTTAAAAAGAAGCACTCGCCACTATCCCCTTAGATAGCCATCCAATCAGAGTGGAAGAGGAGTGGGACAAACCAACCAACCAACCAACCAACCATCAACCACCAACCAACCATTACTTGTACAACAACTAAATAACAATTGTAATGTTAATATTACTTGTCTCTGAATATGAACATGTAATATTTTCTCCATGTCTATACCAGATGACATCGGCGGACTACCACAATATTAATATGAAAAACAATGTTTGGAGGAACATTTCGATCACCATGGGTCTACTAGGTAGGCAGCTACGAAGTGCTCAAGCGTCCCCAGTTTTCAGAAGATCGCCTAGCATTTTCAGCTGGCTAAAATGCTTTGGTGGACACATGGCCTAAGGTAGACAGGATGTCCCTGTGTGGAAGTACAGTACATACCTGCAGCCTGAGCCTCACCGCCGAGAGAGATAGATCCCACAATGGCAGGGTAGAGGATTAGGTGGGGCGAATCTTGGGCCACTCTACACAGCAGGCTGCAGATGCTCTGGCGGATGTAAGCCTCAGGGTGATTTAGTCTGGAGAATAACTGAGGGATGATCCCTAGAGAGAAAACAGACATATTAATATTACACGGACTGAGATAACTAACTACATGTAAGCAGGAAGGTGTTCATTACTGCATTGATGTTCAAGTTCTTACCTCTCCAGGGTGCAGTGGGGGTGGATGCCAGGCCGTGCTCCAGACCCTCTCTTAACTCCCCAGCGTGCTTCACAAGCAAGCGCAGCAGACGGAGGGTTGCCATGACAATGACATCATCGCTGCTCTGTTTGCTGCTCTGGTTGTTCAAGAGCAGCTTGGGGTCGTCTTCATCTATGGGCACCTGATGATCAAGACACCAAAAAATTTGATCGATTTCTCTTTTAGAAATTTGTCCAGTCACTGAGTAAACAAAGGAGGAATCCTCTGACCTGCCCAGCGTTGAGTTTGAGGAAGGTGAAGTACGCTCTGCAGGAGACCCGGTATAGGCTGAAGATTCGGTCAACCACTCTCCTCCACACCCCAATCAGCCCATCAGTCACAGTGTCCTCCACCTCAGACAGCCATGGACAGGCACTCAACAGCTGTCGGCCGATCACATCCACCATGTCGTCGTCCTCATCCTCTTCATTCTGCAAGGCCATGTCCTCATCCTGAAGGAACACAATGACACATGAATACACAAAACAAGAACTATTCGCATCCTTCATTTCAGATAAATGAACATCAGCATTAAACTTAAGTCAGAAATCTACAAGTTTAGTGGCAGTAAAAAAAATACTGTTCCAAAAGTTTTCTATTTTAAACTTCTCATTTGTTAAAGAATCCTGAATAAACGTATCACGGTTTCCACAAAATTATAAAAACGGTTTTCAACATTGATAAAATGTTTGAGCGCCAAATCAACATACTAGAATGATTTCTGAAGGATCACGTGACACAGAAGACTGGAGCAATTAATTAATAATTACTTTAAAATATATTAAAATAGAAAACAATTTTTAACATTTTTAAATTGTAACATTTCCCAGTATTACGGTTTTTACAGTATTTTTAATAATAATAAAAAAAAAAATAACCCCCCCAAACGTTTGAACAGTAGTATATTTAAATGAAATGTCTGTTTTCTAGTATTATATTTCCATAGTTCCCTAGTGTATTTATACAAATGGTGAACTCCATAACCTGAATTCCTGCTGGGCGACACATGGCTTGACCCAAAATGCCAAAAATGGTTTCCTTGTCCTCATCACTGGTGCCTGCTGGGAGCAAGTCCTCAATTTCTTTCTTCTCTCCAAGGAGTAAAGGAACCCCTTCTCCTTGACTATCAACACACAGAATGAAAAAAAAATAAAAAATCAGTATAAGCACAATTTCTTAAACTATCATTAACACTTTTCATAGTTAAAATACCTGGCATTGTCCACAACCTTCCTGCCCCATCTGTACGCCCAGCTGGCCAGAGCAGCCCATGATTTGGCCACTTCAGGAGCCTGAGTAGTTGAGAGCTGGTACAGCTGCCCAAGGACGAAGTCTGGCTCCCCAACACCAACACTGACTGTAGACAAAACAAACAACCCTTCATGTTCATTACAAAGAAACAGACAATATCAATCAAATACTAATACACACAAAAAAATGACACTGAAGAATGCAAAGCTATCATCATATTGGTCCTCAATCATTCATGACAAAAATATCATGGTTTAATGCACTGGCATTATGCTTACCTGTAGTCTCTGTTGTAATATGTGGCATTCCCTGATCTTCCAGCGGCAGCTCCAACAGACCAGAGATGTTTATGGAGAGAGCTGAGAGGCTGGTAGAACCAGAGTTCCTCTTCACCACCATTTTGAGTTGTGGAGTCAGATCTTTCCAGTCGGCCAAAAGCCATTTGCAAAGCGTAAGCACAGAGCGACAGGCTGCACGCTCACACTTTCCAGAGTGACAGTATGACAACGCACAGGAGCTCAGCATTTCCATAGCAGACACAGACTGACCTAGAAGACAGAGAGAAAAAGTGCTTAGACATTCACATTGCAACACACCAAGACCAAGTGAAGTGGCCCAAATAAGACCGACACAGCTTAAAAACACTCACCAGCAGCAAACAGAACTTTAGCCTTTTCGATCTCCAGCTCTGGTCCCCACTTCTCCCCAACAGTGCCTTCTAGTGACAGCTGCCTGAAGCTTTGCACCAGGTCCTGACCTTCAGAGTCACCCACTGATGGTTTGTTGCACAGACTCAGCAGACGTGTGGCCAGGGCAATATTTCCTTGCTTACGAGCAAATTTCACCGCAGTCAGACAAAGCTCCATCAGATGAGAGTCCACTGGAGCAGACAAACCTGGAGGAATCATTGAAGAGTCAACAGAGATGTCGCATCACATTCACAAGTCACACGTATACATAAGAGAATGATACCTTTGAGTTTTTGGAAGAGCTGCCTTTGGAAAGTGGTGTATCGGAGAGCATGCAGCCACGGCTGAACATCCTGCTGCTTGCAGGTGGTCAAAGCTTCACTGAAGAGCGGAATTAGACAGTCCTGCAGGAAGAAAAACAAAGGGATTTCTTAAAGTAAATGATAATGTATTTGCACGTTCACAGTGTTGATGTGGTGGCTCAAACCTCTGGGTGCTGGTTGCAGAGGGAGTTCTCTAGAGAGTTGGCACAGTGCAGCTGCAGGGTGCTGAGGGTGGGCAAGGAGTCAGATAGGGTGAGAGTGGAGAGACGCAGGGGACCCAGAGAGATGCGACCCGTCTGTTTCAGGTACTTCACCAGGGTGCTGAAGATGAAAACCCAAAAGTAGAATCGCCATCAATAAATTCACAACTTGTTGAAAAATCTGTTGTGTTCAGACCATTTACTCACTCAGACGATGCGAGAACCTTCTGGTCCTGTTCGTGATTGGTCGCAGTGATGGCTCCCACAGCGCTTCTGAGGAGCTGTACCTCAATGGCCTTCTGGAGCTCTGACGGGTCTGGGCTCAACACAGCAGGAAGAAGCCTCTTCAGGTCTATCAACACAAACAAACATTAATACATACCACACCAAATGGCTGAGTGAAGCTGATTGTAGAAAATGGATTCCACATGTTCTGACCAATGTTAAACAAATCATTAAAGGATTTATAAAAATCATCCTTACAAAAAGCAATTTCTAGTATAAAAATTTGAGCTGAGCATTACGGTGAAAAAATTATGCTGCTGCTGATAACAATAATTGCCAACAGATTTTCTTTTTTCCATGACCGTGGATAGTACGGGCTATTATCATACCAATCTTGTCCTTAGTTGTAGAGTTGAGAAGACCATAATCCTCCCCGGGGAGCAACTCCAGCTGGGTACGGCACTCTGTGAAATCCCCCTCCTCAAACCTGCTCAGAGCTCTGGAGGGCAGACAGACCAAAACACAATTATTTCAATGAACAGCTCACACTCCACCAGTCAGGAGAAGTTCAGTCAGAGTAAACAATTCTGCTACTACACACCTGATGTAGTTAAAGTCTGTTTTGAGGTTGACACTGGAACTGCTGCTGTTCTTTTTGAGGTTCATCATGCTGGCCTGCCACTCCTGCATGGACTCCCAGTCACTCAGGGCCACATAACACTCACAGGCCTTATTAGCCAGGAAGTTGAGCACTTCTGGAGAACACTCACTGGACTTCAACAACACAGTTTTCCTTCCATCTCCTATTAAAACAGTAATGACAGACACAATAAGAACCAAGACAACTTTTGCAACAAACCCCCCCCTCCCGCAGATCAGGGGACAATAACCTCTGAAATCATTAAAGGCTAGCGATGGGAATCCTTTGGAATCTCAAAATTTGATTAGATTTTTCGGATCACGATTCAATATGGTAAAACTACTTGGTACAAAAATACACTTCTGGAGGTTTTTGTTTTGCAGCTTTCATTTCTGAAGGATAGTGACTAGTGATTTCTTTCTAACTTTATTAGATGTATGCATCATCTTTTTTTATCCATTCATACATGTACACAAATTCAATCTGCATGAGACAAGCTATTACCAATAAATTGAAATCAGTATCAACAAAAACATCTTTGCACTCCAGAGGTGGAACAGAAGCTGCATTCACAGGCTTTTTAACGCAGCTCAGATGTGAAAAATTTACCTACACAGCAACCACATAAATAATACTATGAGATTAAATGTTTAAAAAATAAAAATAATATTGAAATATAAAATTAAATTAACTGGCACTCATGACATATTAAACTAGAACTGCTAATAGGTGGTATGTTGGTATGGTAATGGTATGTTCTTTTCGTTCATTTGTCCAAAATGGCTGATTAATTCAGAAACAAAGCAAGTCACTACAGTCTTTATGAATGAGTAATTGAATCGTTCACTCATACGGTTGTCAAAAACTAATTCATTCAGTAATGAAACATCACCGTCTGTTGCGCAGTGGATCAAATCGAATCAGCAGAAGAATCGAATCAGTAGAAATCTAGAATCAGATTTTCACCTCTCCCCCTTTCAAGATTATCCTCAAGTTTATTTCTCATGCGAGACATTTAGTGCAAATTTTGTAAATCCTCACCACTGTTGGCGTGTTTTGGGCTGGAGGTGTTGGAGCCAGTGAGTTTTAACAGAGAGTGATCAAAGCCTTTAATGGAGCAGTCCATCCCTGTGACAGCACACAGCTGCTCTTGGTACTCTAACGCTGCCTTCTCAAACCTGGGGAAAAATGCAACATCAACATTTCATGAGACCAGAGCGTCTAGACAAATTTGCATGGTGTAAACTAGGTAAATTATTTTCAGAACACAAAACACTTACTTTCCCTCTGCTTGCAGTGCCACTGATCCCAGCCAGCCCAGGCTCTTGCCAGTGTTGGCCAGACTCCAGGCTGCCAGACCTTGTATGGCTTCAGGGCATCGCAGCTCACACAACGCCTCCACCAGCATAGTGACTGGCACCTCCATTTCTGGCCCCTACAGGGCAAAGCACAGAGCAAAAACAATGAACTAAGGCTTTTGGATATATAAGTCCAAAGAGTGTAGAGCCAGTGCCTTACAATAACTGACATCTCAAAAAGGAGCAATGTTGAGAAGTTAATGATGTGATAGTTCAAAGACTTTAACATATTTCAGTCATTGTGAATTTGCAAAATTTTAAATGCACTGCACAAAATTAAATGTGTAAATGACAATGACACATTTAGAATTGACCTTAAGATTGTATTATCGTTTTATGCATATTTCACAAAAATTATTTGCTGGAGACTATTTTGAACAACACTGCATGGATAGTTCACCTAAAAATGAAAATTCTGTCTTTAATTACTCACCCTCATGTCGATCCAAACACGCAAGACCTTTGTTCATTTTCAGAACACAAATTTAGATATTTTTTATGAAATCTGAGAACTTTCTGACCCTGCATAGACAGCAAGTGAACTACTACGTTCAAAGCATAGAAACATTGCAAGGACTATGTCACATGGACTATTTTAACAATGTCCTTACTATGTTTTGGGCCTTACTGTTGTCTATGCAGTGTCAGAAAACTCTCAGGTTTCATCAAAAATATCTAATTTGTGTTCCGAAGATGAACGAAGGTCTTACGGGTTTAAAACAACATGAGGGTGAGTAATTAATGACAATTTCATTTTTGAGTGAACTATTTCTTTCAAGTCTTACCTGTGCACTGCTGTTCTTTATCTCAGTGAGCAGGTCAAAACCATGACGGACCGTGACTGCCGGCTGACCTGAGAGAAGGCCCACTCTCATCAGTGCCAAACGAATTCTGGTTAGCCAGTCCTGGCACGTTTGTCTGTTTGTGTAGAAAAATGTTCTGATGCCCTAAATACAGGAGTAAAAAGAGTTAAAAACTAAAGCTAAAGTTGAAAACATGGAATGTCAATAATAACCCCATTAATAATCCTTGGAAGGATAAAGCTAGCACTTCATAGTTTTAACGTGAAAGTTAGTTGTGTGTATACGGAGGACAGACCTTTGGAGGTGCAGTGAGAGCGCTAGCGCAGCCTTCATAAGCATTGTACATGAGTTTCTCCAGGTTTTCTAGGAACTGTAGAAGCAGAGCTAGGCGGAGCTGATTGGTGTGGTGACCCTCATCACTTTCTCCTCCACTCCACTGACTCAACTCCTGCTCTGTGTTCAGACTGTGAGCCGCCAGGCTGCGGATCATACCTACACCAGCACAGGGATAAAATATTGATTCATAAAGTCATGACAACACCGCTCAAAAGTTTGGGGTCAGTAAGTTGTGAAATGAATAATTTTATTCAGCAAGGATGCATTCAATTTATTAAAAGTGACAGCGAAAACACTTATAATGTTGCAGAATACTGGGATGCATTTCCCAAAAGCAACTATGGTTGCAAGTTCCATCATATTTGCGACACCCCAGCAGTCTTAAAAATGTATTCACAAGTATCTAGTAGTGCTGGGCAGTTTGAACAAAAATCTGTATCACTGTTTTTTTAGGATTCTGACAGTTTCACGGTTTATCACGGTTTTTCCCTGAATGTGCCTTTATACGAATCGGAATGCAGTTTCAGAACCAATGCATTTTAATCATGATCCAAACAAACATGCTACATATAGCATGAGCAATTTTTCATGTAAATTAGATATATAAGTATAATTTCAAAATTTTAAGCAAAAACAAAACGGTCTGACCACAGCTTTGTGAAATTATTCAACATAAAACAGATCTGAACGAAACAGCAGACGGGCTGAATGAGACAAATTCACTCTCTGACAGCAGGTGGCGCTTAAGGAACAGCAGCGATTGAACGTTTTCTTGGTTACCAATGTAAACAAAG
Source organism: Sinocyclocheilus grahami (assembly GCF_001515645.1). Classification (NCBI taxonomy): domain Eukaryota; kingdom Metazoa; phylum Chordata; class Actinopteri; order Cypriniformes; family Cyprinidae; genus Sinocyclocheilus; species Sinocyclocheilus grahami. The sequence goes on from NW_015506080.1 coordinate 819,206, forward strand.
CAGTGGTGCGCTTTTAAATACTACATAAATATGCAATGTATATGGAGGTAAGATGAAAAGAAAATACCATTTAAACCATCTAAAGAAAATCCCTTTTTCTGAAGACATCCCCTCAGAGATGTATTCACATAAACCCCACCCTCAAAAGTTCTCCAAACATTAGTCAGAAATGTATGCAGTTAACAGGGATCCCCTCTCAATTCACGACGCTGTCCAGGTTGCGTAGCCACTTGTAGCGGTATGGCATTTAAAAAAAATAATAATAAAAAAAATATTTATACAGTGTGTAATTCAAACCGGATTACCGTTTGAACCGGTATATCGCCCAGCACTAGTGTCTAGAATGACAAATGAAAGTCATACAGATTTTGAATGACAAAGGTGAATGAATAGTGTCAAAACCTCAATTAGGCTAATTATTCCTTTAATAAATCTTGGAATTTTTTTAAGATGAGTTCCTAATTCCTAAAGGGATAACTCACTAACCCTCTATGGTCTGGAATGTATCCTGGGCTCGTCCCAGAGGGGTCCGGAGTTTAGAGAGAACGGTGAACTGAGCGGCCTCCCACACCGCCCACTGCCACAGCACTGCCTCAGTCTTCAGCAGGGCACGAGGCACCATGGCAGAGTCTTTCTTCTCCAGCCGCTGACAGCTGTGGTACAACCGCTCCAACCAGGGCTCCTTACTGCGTATGAAACAATGAATATCTAATAAATAATACCAAATATAACGATTCCCAGCACACACACAAACTGCTTTTATTTTAGCTGCAGATCTCTCTACAGTACAGAGTTTGATCAATTACACTAACAAATATAAAATATATTTAAATGAACAAACATCTGTCCATGTGTTCTCACCAAGGTGAGAAGAGGAAATAAACCTACTCACCCCCCACGGTGGACCGTTCCATATAGAATAAACCCAATGAGGTCAGAAAAGTCCTGTGGGTGGAATGTGTTGCTAGGCAGTTTGCTCATGTGTCGGCGGATGGCCAGAGAAATCTCCTTAATTTCAGAGTGACTATGGGCACTGCTGAGAGACAAGCCGACAATTACCATCACATCAGCTACAGCTGGAGGTAAAACTACAAGGTAGGTATTATTTATCCCCCTCTTGTTTCTATTGTGTGAATTCAAGACAGATGAAAAGGAGTCTTGCGAACCTCAATGCAACGTGCATGGGAATGGATCTCAGCAATTTCCCAAAGGCCTGCCGGACTCGGACTGCTGAGTGGACTAGCTGAACTCGGCACACATCCACACACCTGCACAGAGAAAGGGGACAGAATCAGTGCTGATCAAACAAGATGGTTTTTTATCTCCGCCCCCAAAAGCAGGAGGAAGAGTTGCAGCACTAATGAATGTGCCTACTGGAAGACAGTGTCTAACAAGCAGAGGATGTGTGATTACCTCTGGAGAAGCTCTGTGGTCAAGGAAGATGACAGAACCTGTAGAATGTTACATGCCTGCAGACATATGGTGGGGTCTTCATTCAAGGCTGCATAGAGGAAAACCAACATGTTAAAAGTCCATTCACTTGGTCACCAGTTTATTATCCTAACCCGTTATTTGTTAAAACCCCTATTGAGCTGGATAATGATTGTTTATAACATTGTTTCACCTTTGAGAACTCAAAATGCAGAATTAACAACAGGGATATTAACTTACAATTTGCCAGTAACCCCTTGCAGAATTTGAGGAAGGATGGGAGTGAAAACAGAGGGGAGTAGGTTTCAGTTTTCTTCATCATCAAAGAGACCTCTAATGACCAGGTGAGTAACAGCCGCCTAAAACAAAAAAGTAAAAAAAAAGACAAGAAAATGTTATTGTTCTATATTAATCAAGGGGAATTACAAAGGGTGGGGGCAGAGACATACTGAACATCTGTGATAAAAAATGTAATATAACGTTTAAGTTTTAGGATTCAGAAAATTTAAA
>NW_015506080.1:822556-859739 GCF_001515645.1 Sinocyclocheilus grahami
TTAATTATATATATATATATATATATATATATATATATATATATATATATGATATTGTGTAAATCTAGAAATAAGCTAAATTACATTTTTAATTATGCAAGAATTAGAACCAAATAAGAACAAATTTTCCAATTCATGTAAAGGTTCTCATTTCAACTTTTACTTGAAATTATAATGGCTTTGAATTTGAATATTGAAAACACTTCTGTTTAGCATTTTTGGACCCCACTGTATACTCACTAATTTCCTAAAATTCTAAACTAAATGCTGACCTGTTGCCATATGCATACAAGTAAGGAATTAAAAAGAAAGGTGTAAATACACTCATCAATGTATAAGTGATTATAGCAGCTGAAAGAACAAGTGGTTCAGATTAATTAATCACAACAGGCCTCATTATAGACAGGCAGTGTGAGCTCTGTACCTCGCCTCAGGGTTGAGATGATCCCTGCTGAGCAGCATACCCAGCAAATTAAGGAGTGTGCTGAAATGCCTTTTGGTTGCCGTGGTAACTGTGCTGATGACAGCACCGTCGAAAAGGGATGGAGATGAAGAGCTCAGGCTGCTTGAGATAAAGTGATCATGTCTTGGGAGAAATAAAGAGAGAAAAGCAGCAGTCTATCAGTTATCACGCCTGGAGTGAGTGAGGCTAAAATCAAGTGAATGACAGTGTTTTTTGACAGTTTTATGTACACTGAAAAAAAAAAATAATAGAATCTATGATAAAACCATATAGCACTACATAATTCATGAAACCACACTGCTACTTGCTAAACACTTCAGTGTTGTTCTGCATTTAATTTCTCTCACTTTTTGTTCAATACATTTGTGATTTTAATTAAAGGGGTCATATGATGCGATTTCAAGTTTTCCTTTCTCTTTGGAGTGTTACAAGCTGATTGTGCATTGATAAGATCCCTGAAGTTGCAAAGACTAAAGTCTCAAAACCAAAGAGATATTCTTTATCAAAGTTAAGACTCTGCCACGCCCTCCTAAAACTGCTCGTTCTAACATGCCCCCACATATCTACCTCACTATGTGGAAATATTTGTATAATGCCGCCCACATATAAGAAGAAAAGAAGGCGTGGTTTCAGTAACCGCAGTTAGTATTAAAGCAGCCATGTCAGGGAGACGCTGTGTGTTTCTAGGCAAAAGCAAAAGCACTTTATTTGGCCTTCCGAAAGTAGATGCATTTAGGAATCTTTAAGATCACTTACAACAGAACAGCAATGCATTTTATGGAAGACCGTTTTATGAACCTAGGAGAGGAGGTAATTCTGACTTTGCTATGACAATCTGTGGCTTCTGAATCAGCTACTGTTTTGTTATTAGCTTAAGTGTCTGTGAGTGAGTGAGTGAGAGCACTACATGCTTAATACTTTCTATATATTACTATTATTATTTTTTCTTTCTGTTAATACGTGTACTATTTTTAAGCAGTCCATCTGCAATTGCTTTGGCAATACTAATGTATAATTTTTGTCATGCCAATAAAGCACTCTTAAATTGAATTGAAATTGAGAGAGCGAGCGAGCAAGCGAGCGAGCGAGAGAGCGAGAGAGGGTCACAGTGGAGTCAGCTGTCTTAACCGTGGCCTGTGTACTGCAAACACATACCAGCTTCATCATTGTGTCTGTCACACGATTCTGTTCCCCTTTCGGGCTCTGTCTTTACATTTATTTTGAAAGATGAAGCTCGCGATTATGGTAAGGGGCGTTACATTTCCGACGAGTGTTTGCTGTGTTCGGCCAATCACAACGCACCGGGTCAGCTGGCCAATCAGAGCAGACTGTGCTTGTGGGAAGGAGGGACTTTGTAGAAAACTAAGCGTTTGAGAGAGGCGGGGCACAGAGGACCTACAATAATGTACAGTATTTGAAAAATAATGTGTTTTTTGAACATTAAAGCATGTCGACATATTCTGTTACACCAAATACACAAAATAATGATATTTATAAAAAACATCATATGACCCCTTTAAGGTAAAAAAAATAAAAAATTTAAATTCAGACATATTTAATAAATGAATCAGAGTTGTGTCTTATGCTCACCAAAGTTGCATTTGATCAAAAATACAGTAAATAAATAATATTGTGAAATACAAATTTTTTTTTAAACATTTTATTTCAATATAATATTCTATTGTAAGGCAACTTGAAATGGTCACAATCCTTCAGAAATTATTCTGATATGATTTGGTGCACAAGAAGCGTTTCTTATTACCAATGTCAAACAGATTTTCTGCTTATATTTGTGGAAACAGCGCTACAGTTTTATTAGGATTCTTTGAACAGAAAATTCAAAAGTACAGAATTTCTTTGAAATAGAAAATTTGTAACATTACTGACCAATTTAATGCATCCTTGCTGAATAATACTAGTGTTCATTTCTTTTTAAAAAATCTTACTGACCCCAAGAAGATTCATAGTGTACAATTATGCTTCTTTAAAAAATGGAAACCCTGTGCATTTTTGAAGAATCCTCATCTAGACAAGTAAATGTTGCAATGTTACCTGGTGCAGTGAGAGTAGAGTGTGTAGAGCACTGCATACTGGACGGCAGGGTGATGAACTGCTAAATCAGAGTGAACTACAACCAGATTCTGACTCAGCAGGGCAAACACAGTAGGGGACAAAGCCCACATCTGTAACACAGAAAATATGTTATTACGCTCTTCTCTTTTACCAGGGCGTCTGCAGAATCTGCAAGCTCAAATTTAAGACATGCACAAAATGAATACTATATGAGCAGGGTAGGGCTATGTCTATGGTAACAAATTAAACTGTAAAATGAATGTAAAAAGCGTGATACAGTTTAGATACAGGTTCACAAAGTTTTTCACATTTCTGCCTTTAAACCATTTCTAAGAAAATGGATCAAAGTATTAATTATTATATTAACTTAATTATTATCAATCAAATATTATATTAAATAAGACAGCAGACAGGCATATCGAAAATGCAAATTCATTCTCTGCCAGCAGGTGGCACTTTCGGAAAGGCAGAAATACAGCAGTTTCCCAGGTAACGGCTGTACACAAAGTTTAGCCTTTTGAAGTTTAATCACCACATTAAACCATATCGCAATTATGATCTTAAATTTGACAACTAAAATGTAAGAATTAAGGACACGCGGAAACCCGGTTATACACATTTTCCTGTATGACTAAAAAAACTAAAACAAAAACACGTTTTCACAGAACTAGGTATGACTTTATGCTGACCCCGATAAGGGAGTTCTTGGTGTTGCCAATGGTGGTGAGAGCACTGAGGTTGAAGATAAGGATAAACTCTGCTCTCTCAGGGCTGAACTGCAGCTGGCTGAAAGCAGGATGTTGTATGTTAGGACAGGCAGCAGGTAAACCCAGAGGGCTCAGCAAACTGTTCAGCGCACAACCCATCTCGCCCAAGACCAGTTTATAAGCTGCCTCCAGTGTAGGGATGTTCTTTAGGCTCAGCACAGCATGATACACTCCATGTGCGGCTGCCATCACCTGTGACAAACAAAAATGCGTTAACTCACAGCTGTTGTGTGTGTTGAATTTATAACAACTGAGGCTAATGATTGTACCTTTATTTCTCTGTGAAAGCGCAGCTCCAAGAGATGAGAATTTGGGGCCAGCAACTTCTCCACAAAGGCAGCCGGGATTTTGGTGTTTATCTGATCAACAATCTACAATCAAAAAATACAAATTGACAGTGTGAAAAAGATTTTCAATCAAAACATAATAGTAACAAGGCCAAAGTGTGACCAGTCATTTATGTAAATCCCTTAAATTGTACTCCAGTCTGTCATTTATTAGATTAATCAAGGCAAGTCCTACCAGAGTAAGCAGGGTGAGGACGGACATGCTGTATTCTGGTCCGCAGCACTGACAGCTGTCCAGCTGGTCTAGGCCATAAGAGATTACAGCATCAATCTGCAGCTGGCTGGCCAAGTCCACGCTCACCAGTAGGACACACACACACTCATTTCCTGCTGTCAGCACTGCCTCAGAGAAGAACACCTGCTTGGCTGTGGTGACACAGGCCAAAACACGATTCAAAACCTGTGAGTGAGAAAATGCAAACAATTTATGTCAGATCAGTAAAGGACTGCGTGTGTATTCTCAACTTGTTCAAAAGTGTTTGTCGACCTATAAATATCAGTTTATCTTAGATTATCTATTTGTATTGCAGTAACACATAATTGAAGCAGAGGCCATGCGTGTTGGAAACTAACATCAGTGACATATGCTTCTGTGATTGGAGGCCCTCTGATAGGGTTGAACCGTTCTCCGATGCTGTGCACAACAGTGCTAAAAACTCTCAACAGGGCTGCCAGTTTTGGCAGGGATACCGTGGGAGGGGGAATGTCCTCGTCTCCTGATTCCCCAGATACAACAGGACTCAAATCCTATAAAGGAAAGAGTATTAGAACCTCAGAAATCTCATAATTAAGGGACAATGAGAAACCAATTGAAAACAATTCACGTTACCTCAGCATACGCCTCCATATCTTCCAAAAATTGACCCAATAATGTAGTTGAAAAGCTTAAATCTGCCACCCAAAACTGCTCCAGACTCTGTAACCAGCCTAGAAAGATAGATTGAGACAGGTTAGACAGGTTATTTCCCAAAAAAAACTAAATATAAAACAAATCTTACCAGACACTTGTCGAGTAAGAGACTGTTTCTGTGTGTGGTCTATATGCCAGCCTACTAAGATATCCACTGTGTCCTGTAAAACGAAAACAGCAGTTCATTTACAAATTCTTTCCTTTCAGACATCCAGATTTTAAATTTAAGACTACTTGTGCCGCTTACTCTGAAATTGGTGCTGAATATGTGTGGATAACAACGGGCCACCAGCAAAATACATTTCACACTTTGGCACAACAGCTCTGGTGTGTCCAAGTTCTCCAATATAGACTGAAGGCTGCTCATCACCAACTGAATGACAAAACAGTAAAACATTTCAGCAACAGAAAAAGATTATACAGAATGGTAATCCAAGATTTAGCAATGGAACTGAATAAATACCTGCATTACAGTTGAAAAAGCCTTCTCCCCTGCTGTTTCAAGTGCCTTGTGCACTGCCACCAGGTACAGATGCTTCACCTCATCCTTTGTGGACACACTGAACTTGAGGAACATCCACTTAAAGATCCTCTCGGCTTCATAACTGAGGGTGGCACAGAGCAATCCCAGGCAGCACGCGGCCTCCTGCCTAAGCTCCTGCAGAAGCTTACTACTGTAAGGCCAAACAGAAACCCACAGAACTGTGTGATCAAGTATTGCATGGGTTTATTTTGCAATAATGACCAGCTGACTGTACACTATCCTGCTTAATTTAAGGCTCAACACTAAAGATTTTTTCTACTGACCCGATCGGGATGGTGGTTAATTTATTTTTTTACAAAAAATTTAAAAAGTACACCACACGGCTCCGGGGGGTTAATAAAGGCCTTCTGAAGCAAAGTGATTTGTTTGTGTAAGAAAAATATCCATATTTAAAACTTTATAAAAAGTAATCTCTAGCTTCTGCTAAACTGGGACGCAACTCTCTTGTGAACACGCATACGACATTCGAGCCGTGTGGTGTACTTTTTATGATGAATGGGTGCAATTTTATGGACTTCAAATTTTGGACTACCATCCACTTCCATTATAAAGCATGGATTAGCTTGGACATTATTTAATATAACTCCAATTGTATTTGTCTGAATGTGAAAGTCATATACACCTAGGATGGCTTGAGGGTGAGTAGATCATGGGGTAATTTAAATTTTTGGGTGAACTATCCCTTTAAGACTAGAGGTCAACCAATAGTGGATTTTACCAATACCGATAGCTAGGTTGGACCACACTGGCCGATACGGATTAATCAGACGATAGTTTTTAAAATGGATACTGAACTAAAACTAAAATAGTGCTTTACTATTAATAAATAAATAAAGTACTGAACCATATTTCGCAAATTAATAAAAAAAAATATTAATATTTAACAATTATATATTGATCATTAAAGTTAGTTCACAGTTTGTTCACTAATGTTTACAGAAGCAACTTCAAAATTTAAATATGTATTAGACATTGAAATTAACACTAACTAGATGGTCATTTTTAAATATCTACACAAATGTGATAGCGTTGAAATTACTTGCATATGAATATTGTATGTATACTCTCACATAGCGCTGAGCGGTATGTTGAAAAATTTATATCACGGTATTTTTCAATTATACCGGTTTCACGGTACATGACGGTATTTTTTTTTCATGCATGACCGGGTGTTAACCATATTTTCTATTGATTGAGAGAGGAAATACTGCAGTATATTGACTTAGAATGCCCTATTTTACTGTCATGATGAGTGAAGTAAAAAAATACCACACTAAACAGTGACTAAACACCACCCCTTTTAATACATGTTAACCAGGAGTCAAGGCTGATTTATACTTCTGCATGTTGCTGCTGTAACCCGCAGTACCACGGCAAAAGCCGAAGAAGAAGCAGCTCATCGGAGAAGCATTATAGCCGTAACACGGCATATAAATATCAAATCATTAAATCATTATTTAAAACTACAAAAAGGAGACAACAACGGAACAGGAGATGGAATTCTCTCAATCTGCACAAGAACTTGTACCACGGCAGATCAACATTGTTTGTTGCGGACAACTACTGATGTATAATGCTATGTAGTATAATAAATGATAAGACCCTTGTTCTTTGCTTTGTTTTATTTTATATAAAAAGGTGTAACATTAAAATATATTAAAGTGCACATAAACACGCACAAAACTCAAGTACATACGGAGGGAGGGGTTCTTGCAAACCAATCACAGCGCTTGCGGCCTGCGTAGAATTGACGCGCTGTTCGATTTTTGGAGAGGTGCATGTCAAGCTACAGCGTAGGTCCGACGCAGAAGTATAAATCAGCCTTCACTCTCATTTATAATAGAGACATCGTCTGATAAAATCAACATGCATCTACACTAAAGAGCGGCTATGCGGTTGTTTTGGCTATATTACTTTTTTGTCTCATGCAGCGCACTGCCTGGGAGAACAAAAAAAGTGCATGTGATATTAACAAACTACGCTCATATTTATAATTCCAAACAATCAGTAAGCGACAGGTGCTTGGAAACGCTGTTTTGTACTCATTTATTGACGAGTCGGCTGCGGTGGGGCCAACTGAATGTGCTGCTTCTCTGCCGCTCACTGCACAGAACAGACGCCGAGAGAGGTGACACTTCTCCGGGAAAGTCAGACCTCGCGTTCGCGGGACAGCACTGGCGAAATCTTCCAACTGAACCATAGCTATCTTTTATCCAAAAAAGTCGCTAGGTTTGTCAGTATGAATATTCTATGGAAAAAAAGAAGCTAAAAGGGTCTGAAAGTTGCTAAATCTAGTGCTAAAGTCGCGCTCGTGTGTGTGAGACGCGGGAGCTGATGGCAGGGGGCATTGTGGATATTGTGGATAAGTTCTTCTGTGTCATCACGTTCTATTAGTTCTACAGCTTCAGTTTCGGAACTTTCACGCTTGGTAACATACAGCTGTGCCCTCACCACAGTGCAATAGTGAAAAGGGACCCCTTTCAAACAGTGTCACGTTCCGAACGTTGTTTAAGCGACATACTTAAATATTGAATATAAATATTAAATACTTTAAATATTGCGGTATTTAAAAAATTCATGTCATAAAAATAAACACCGGTATTCGTTATGAACAGGTATACCGCCCAGCACTACTCTCACACTTTAATTGGTTCGATTCTAGAACACATGACGATTTTCTAATCAAAATAACAAAATATCGCAGTCGCACACTGGGCAAAAAGCATAGCGCTGCATCTAGTACTCACAGGTATCAGATATCATACACAACGGACGCATCGCTTCCATTCAAGTGGTGGTCTAAAACTGTTTATTTAATCAACAAACAGGCAAAAGTTCACTTCAAGAAAGATAAAAAAAAAAGTGGCATTGATGAGTTTGAAGTTCAGCGTTTAAAAAAACAGAGCAAAATGGAAAGAAAAAGTGAGATCTATATTAGGGCTGCCACTAACGATTTTTTATTTTGATTAATCTATCGACTAATTTATCGATGAATCTAATCGATTAATTTCCCACAAAAAATCTACAGTTTTACTTAAAGGGGTCATCGGATGCTCATTTTGCACAAGTTGATATGATTCTTTAGGGTCTTAATTAAAAGTCTATAACATACTTTGGTTAAAATTTCTCAATGTTAGTGTAAAAAACACCTTTTTAAACCTGTCAAAATCAGCTCTGTTTTTATCAAGCCATTATAGTCCATGTTGCTTTAAATGTTAATGAGCTCTGCTGGCCCTGCCCCTCTCTGCCGAGCTGCTCTCAGAGAGACTGTTTACTTTAGCCGCATTAATCGTGAAACTTGCTAATTAGCGCATTATTAGGAAAGGTGATTTGCAAAGATTCATAAAAAACCCTTATACTCACTTCTTCTGTAGATGAGGCTGGATCACAAATGATTCGAGTGAACAGATGCATTTAGGCTGATTGGGAGTGGCGCATTCACTCCAAAGCGAAAGTAACGTCAGCTCAGACGTCGGGAGTAAATGACGATTGCATTATTACATCCAACAATAAAGAACCTCAATCGCTTAATCTGAGACATCTTGTCTTCCCCTGCACCAGTCAACACAATGGCGGACTGATGACAGCTCACTCAGGGTGGGTCTAAGGTAAGACACCAGTCCAGTCTGTGCTGAAACACTACTGTCAATCAACTATCGTGGGAGAGGTCTGTACAGAACTACGTCATTCTGACAGGAATCTCAGAACAGCCTGGTTTGAGAAAGGGATTTAAAAAAAAAAAACACTGGATGGATTTTTATAATTATAGGATGGATGTGTACACATACACTTCCAACATACATTTATGTTCAAACAACTTGAAAAGTGAATTTTGCATCCGATGACCCCTTTAAGAATATTTTATTTAACTATATTTTATTAAACCAAATGAAATACAAATTTCTATGAAATCCTTTTTTAAAGCAAAAGTAAAGTGCAACATAGAGTGCAAGAAGCAAGTGTCCATCTCCAAGTCCAAATCACTGAAATCAAAGTTCAGTATTATAGTGGAAGAATGACAACACATCCACGTGTTCTGGTCTACTAATAATACAATTATAATCAAAAAATACTTTTAGTATTTACCAGAAATGTTATTTACCAGAATTTATTTAGGAGAAAAATGTAAATGTGCAGTATTTCTTAAAAAAAAAAAAAAAAAAAACCTTAATGGAATCCAGAAAATAATGGAAAACAGAATTTGGTAAAGATAAAACTGTAAAACTATTAATTAGACAAGCTTTTTGATTAATAAAATGTAATTTAACCATTAAAACGGAGTATAGAAAAATGAAAATGGAAAAAAAACTGAATTTGGAAATAAAACGGATTTCATAGGTCCCTATAATTATAATAAATTTTTTTGTGGTAATAAAAATAGATGTAAGTGAGCAATAGCCTTTAAAATTACTTAAAGTACACATATCATAGCAATGAGGCAATAATAATTAGTTCAAATAAATTATCAAAAGCAAGAAATCATATAATTTTATTGAACAAAACTGTTAAAATACATAATGTTTTATAAGCAATAGAGCTAATGTACATTACACATTACAACAAAGGCCTGCAGAGGGCACCAACGGCCTAATGATTATTTTTACACATTACTGTGCGATCTAATACTGGTTTAATATTTACCAAGCACCATTTCATTCAAATGTCCACTTAATCTTTAATATTTGGCCATTTCTTTAGGACATAAATGCTATAACCACTGTAATTAAAAGAATATGTGGACATCAAAACATGTAAACTCACAGTGAGGGTTTGAGCTTTTTTGAAACCGCAACGTATTCTCCCGAGTTTGCGTAGATTTATAAATGATTCACCTTACAAATCTGATGAAATGGCGCACGTTGCGTTCCCAGATGAATGTTATAATAAACCCAAACTCACAACAACATGCAGAGATGGAGTTTGAGACGCTCCACACATGTAAATGATAACAGTTCCTGTAGAACTACTGTGAACGGAGCCGCTATGTGACGCACATACTTAACCTACACGCATGTAAATAATTAAAGCGCATATACTCTATTAGAACTTCATCGCATATAATTATTTAGCTAATTAAATCATAGCGTTTGTGAATTCACAATTATGCTTAATTATGATTTTTAAATGGGTTTAATATATCATGCAGCCTTGGGAAACAGTCTAATAATGTGTTTTATGGATTCTCATCCGTGAAATGTGCCACTTCCGGTATTTTGCCGGTTATTCAACGCGAGCAAAATGAAGTCGAGGATTTTTAAAAATCGAATAGTCTAATAAAATCGACAAATCGCGATAGCCCTAATCTATATTATAGCTCTCTATATTTCCATGTGTTTGTCACATTTTTTTTTACCATTCGAGGTGCTAATGTTCACGTCCTCTCAGTCTTGAGAACAAACATACTGTTGTGTAGTCATTAATGCAGCATCTAGTCAACAAATTAATTACTTAGCAATGATATGAAAACATGCACTACAGTGTACTGTGTACACACTGTTTCATTGTTTGCTTTGACAATGTGTAGCGGCATCAGTGATTTCAACTATAGAGACCGCTCTCATGCTGTATAATGGCAGGGAGCCTTCTCAGCCACTCCATCAACATATGTAACCCCGAAAAACTATCGGCATGGATTTTTGCCGATAGCCAATAATTCCAGCAATCAGCTATCATTGTCGATTAATCGGCAAAACCGATACATTGGTCGACCTCTATTTAAGACTGTAGTGAGTCTCAATAATTATTTTAGGTTTCTGTGCTTGGGAGCGCCCCCTTTGCGACCACTATGCACCCTCGATGCGCACAACTGCAGAGCCCAAACTGAGCTGAGCCCAAATTTTGACCTGAAAATTATTACATGGCATTATGTCACAAAAGTGTGGACCTGGAGGAAGACTGCAAAGGCTTAGGGTGCCATTTGGGACAGGGCCTATGTATTATTGCAATATCTATAGAAATTCAGAAAAAGCCATATTCAATTTCATATTTAACTTTGCTTATTGTGGGTTCTCTCTTCTTTTGGCCAATGAATCACACTCAAAATACAAGAATAGGGAGACAGAAAGATTTTGTAATCATAACTGTACAAAAGCATATAAAAAGAACTTGCTGTTTATTGGCACTTCCTGTGGAGTGGGGTGACTAACACCCAGTCCCTTTTATGTACTTCCAAAAATTCCCAGACTGGAAGGCTAACTTATCTCAGGTATGGCAAAATGTAATAATGGCCGGTTAAATTGTTTATGAGTAGGATTCAGCAAGGTATTTGTAACACTTCGTAAACAGTGAAGTGCTAAATATACCCGCAATGGAGTGAATTCTGATAACTCCCCATTGTGTTAAAAATAGGCTGTGCAGTCATACCTCTCGTTCAAAATGTCATTCAGGGTGCTCAAAATGGAATCCAACTGTTTCACTAGGACCTGTAATGTATGAATACAAACAATATGGATTAAGAAGTTTAACACTAGAGAAACACATAAAAATCCATTTGTGCACGTCAGACCATACCACTTTATTTTCAGAGTGCACAATGAACTCCCTCATTTGTTTCATAGTGGCCAGTCTGCGTTCCCGGTCATCTTCCCGTGATGCTCTCCTCAGAAGATTGGCCAGACGAGACTCCTCAGAGTGAGCCAACGGTCGGTCTGGGATATAAAAAAAAGAAAGTGATGCTAGTAAATAAATGAATGCAACAGCCCCACTTAAGCTCCAAGGTAATTCAATCCAAATAAGCAACATATGAGCACTGAAAGGTGAATGCACCCTGTGATTTCCTCATGTCCTTTGCAGCTAAAGCACGGTTTCCATGCTGAAAAGTGGTTATATCAGTAGTCACATCATTGGTTCTCAACTCTTGCCCCAGCGACTTCCGACCATAAGTATTTTCAGAGAGGCCTCCATCAGCATCATATCCACCTAGAAAGCAAGAACACCATCAGTTCCTTCCCTAAAGAATAACATTTGTAAATCTGAAATTCATGAAAAAACACCACATAAGACATTAAAAAGCATAAATTACATGTTAGAACATTGTACCACCAAAGTAGGTACTATGCTTTATAAGCAGGGCAAAATTTGTTTTTACATGGTATAATCTAGGTAGGTGATATGACCAAAATCTTATTTCACAATATATACAGCACTATTATTTTAGTTAGTTATTTTATAAAAATTGATTTATTTGCACAAAGAACCTCTGGGACATTCCAAAAAAACAAACAAACAAAAAAATTAAGAAAAACCCTTGCTGACGTTACTTTCTCTTTCTATTTCTATAAACAGAAACCTTAACCAGGGTGACACACAAGAGAGGAATCAAACAATCATCCAAACCTCAGATACCGGACCAGCAGAAAGACACATGCTATTGATGTTGAAAACCACAGTAATGAAGGTGAAAAACACTGGCGGATATAATCCAGCTGATTAAAGCCAGGCTAAACAAAGGGCCACATGAAGCACACACCTCCTTCTTCGAGTACATCTGCAAGAGTGAAGGCATCATTGTGCAGTGGTGGGGTGCCAGGCTGGTCAGAGGGCAGAATGTCGAAAAGAACTTCTGAACCGCGGTCTCTAGAGACACTGCTCTTCACACCGTCCTGGCTGGCTGACAGACTGTCGCCTCTATATAAAACAAAAACAAAAACAACAACAACAAAAAACATTCAATATACCATCAGTGACTACACCAACTTAACTGCCCATGATCACATTAAAGTCAGCATGCTAAAGCTTAACAAGAGGTGACCACTTATTGTGCAACTGGGTTGATGGGTTGGTCTTTACTCATTCATTGCATCATAAATTTGAATACAAAAAATGTAATTACTGTGTGGCAAAGCTGAACTTTCAGCAGCCAGTCTTCAGTGTCACATGACGATTCAGAAATAAATCTAATACTCGGATTTGAAAAAAAAAAAAACACCATCATGTCTTCCCTGCAACTTTTGATCAAGTTAATGCATTTTGGTAAAAAGTATTAAAAAAAAAAATCTTACTGACCTCAAACTTTCGAAGGATAGTATATCCATTGCTCATGTACAAAAGGAACATTTACATAAGAACACATTGTTACTGAACAAATGCAACTGTTTAGTTAGATCTATACAAACTTTAATTGTTGCCAGTGGAATAAATCAACAGGTATCTGTCAAATCATGTTTACCCAAAAACTGACAGTCATTTACTCACCACCATGTCATGCCAAATCTATAAGCTTTTCTTCTATGGAACACCAAATGATCAACTGGATCAGTCCACTTTGAAACTGGATCATTCAGACCAATGAAGTGAATCAGTGAATTCACTGATAAGATCAATGAACTCAGATATCAATGAAATCAAACAATTTTCCCCCCTCAATTTGGAACCTGACATCAATTATCATTACCTTTCATTATGTTGGAAAAAAATGTGGCTAGGATATTTTTCAAAAATTTATATTTTGTGTTCCAATGAAGAAAGTCATACAAGTTGGGAACATGTGAACTGACTGAATGAGGTGACTTAAACTTGCTTATTTTCTTTTTTTTGAGTGAACTATAACTTTAATAATCCAACATTTCATAGAAATGTAAGGTTGATTATTTATATCACCTGCCAAACATTTAATTGCAAACTTTCCTAACGAGTCAGAAAGTACTAGCAACAGAACTCACAATTTGAACCATTAATTCGATAAAGACAATCCACGAATCTTCCTATTCATAAATTTGCATCTGCATCCGGGACTTATGGACAAGACGTCATTTGACAGTCCAGCTGAGATTTCATTTTTCCACATGGTTTCAAATAATGAAACTCATCTGAAAACTGTGAATGGTCATCTAAATAAATACATCAAGTTTCAAAGTTACTGATTGAACAATTAGCAGGCAATTGAAGATTGAATTCAAACAATTAACCAGTTTTCACGCTTGAAATTCAATGCAAGTTACTCGATGCCAATTCCCAAGCTTTCCAGACAAACACAGGCACACTCGGCTGACTTTGACATTCAGTCCATGCTTCAGCTGGCTTCTCCGGTTTAAACTATAAAAATGTCAAAATTAAAGCGGTTTCAAAATACAAATAAACGTTTAAGGTTAGAAATGAGGAATCGGCTTCCCAGTCACGGGTAAACGTAACAACGAAAATAATGGAGCTGGTTAGCAAACTGACACGATGTGAGCTTCACTGGAGGAGTTAAAAAAATGCATTAAATCAGTATGAGACGAATATTATCCCGTATGTCTGCAGTATACACACTACAACATAAATCGACTTACTAACTTCAGTGCAAATGTTAAAATAGTAACCTTATGTAGCTTGTGGCTAAACGTGTCAGACCACACGCGTTTCTCCACACAAACCACAAAATGAACGCCACGACAAACTAAATACATCCGCATGTCTGTCAAAACACATAAATCCCTGCTGTTTCACTCACATTTATGCTCAGTCTACAAACCAAGGCTAGCGAAGAAACACAAACATGATAATTATCGCCAGTATACGCCGACTGTTTGTGCGTTAGCTTACGCTAACATCTGCTAACCAACCTGAAAAAATGAACAAGAGCGTTTGACATCTGTCGGGTTAACTGTGCGGCGTTGTTATTCCCACAGACTAGAGCTCAGCGACATTATCGTGGGATGTGGTGCGAGATGAATGCTTAGAAAAGTCTCCTCACGTGGAGATAGACCGTTGCCGCGTTTCATAGAGGCGGACGAGAGCAAGGCCTCGCTGAAGCCTCGGTCTGCAGTGCGAGTTCTCGGCCGCGTGGTGCGCTACTGACCTGGGCTGCCAGTCATTCCAGTTTCGCTGCAGTTTGTGGGCGCTGCTCAGCCGAGACCCGAGGGCTTTGCGGCTCATTACCTTCGCGAAGACAGCATGACCCGTCTAACACGGGAAGAGTCCGCAAACAAACCCTAATTTCACCGTTCAGTTAATGTCCATGCACAGGGTTGAAATGCACTGTGTGTTTGAAACTGAGAGGCAGCGGCCTGTCCCTCCCATCTATTTCTCTACTCTCGACTCTTTCCGTCACCGCGGTTCACACGGCGGCTTCTCCATCTGTCGGTGGATAGAAATAACTGCAGCTCTATTGTTATTAGCGCAAATACATTTCCCATGGTGCCTACATGCACAATGGCAGAAACGTGGACTTACTTAAAATAACTCCAAGGTTGTTCGTTCACTTGAAGCTTAGCAAGTGAAGTGGCACGTGTAGGTTAAACAGGAAAAAGTAATTATTTGAATGTGTGATTTCACCTAAACTTCACTTGAGCAGAAAATAGAAACATCTGTTGAGGTAGCCCGATTCACTGTGTGGTTGCTTAGTGACAACAAGATGTGTATGAAATGGAGAAAAGAGAAGAAGAGCTTCAACCACAGAGAAAAGAAAACCAGCATTTCAGTGCTGTTTAACTAAACCCATCTTGTTAAAGTTTCCCATTCACCATTAGATTCAGGGAGGCACATTATGTTTGGTTTTATATTTGGTACATTGTTATTGGTAGGTATGCTCACAACACAATTTCTCCAATTCGTGTTGATATTATTATTATTATTATTATTATTATTATTATTATTGTGTTGATTCTTAAAACCCCTTTTCGCTTTTGACCCCTAAACATTCTTAAACCAAGATACATGCACTTGAGAATATTATTGATATTAAGTCTTGTTTTCTGATTGATCAAAATCAAGTGAGTTTAGGCTTAAATCGAGAAAAATATATATCTGGGGTAAGCAACTTGTTTACCATTTGAATTAAATTAATTTTGTTTTGTTTTTGTTTCTTGTTTTGAGCATAAACTCGCTTATTTATTTTTATTTGTATTATTATTATTATTATTATTATTATTATTATTATTATTATTATTATTATTATTATTATTATTATTATTATTTTCCAGAAATCACACATTGCTTTATTTACACCACAAGATGGTAGCAAGGAGCTAAAGCAGAATTCATCAGCCCAATATTTGTTTTCTCCTACTTTTCTGTCATGTCTTGCAGTAATATCCAATAAAACTCAAGCCATTGCACTTGTTCCAGTAATTAGAAAGATATGGTCCACTGAAAGCTGCACATTCTCTTTCACAAAGCCTTGCTGTGATATCACTCTTTTTGTGGCACCCTTGCCCACCTCAATACATGGTTCTGAAGTTGCTAAGCAACAATGTGCACAATAAACACTGTAGCAGTACACAAAGATGACAGCTGGTGACTTAAGGAGATTATCTGGCTCACAGTGTGTTATTTATTGCACCCTTTGAGTTAACTATGACTGTTAATTAAGCCTATAACTATATTGCAAACCATTATTGGCCACATTTTTGTGTTTTGTGGGGGGAAAAAAATCCCTAAGCACAGCAAAAAGCATTTCCAATTTCATGGAAATTGCTCATTGGAGGTCAGCAGAGCTCTCAGCTTTCATAATTAACAATACGTACAGCTGTTCGATTGTCCTGCAACAGGAAGTGCTGAATGTCACAGCTGTTGCTAATGGTGCACCACCATCTGCACTACACCTGAGGGATTACAAGCAATGTAGGAAAATGTAAGAAAAGATAACCAGAGACATTTTTTTCTGGAACGAATCACCCCTTTTCAATGTAGAATGTACAACAAGGACATTCTAGCAATAAAACAGGGGGTGCTATGTGTCATCACATGTCTGCACATCAGCTAGCTTTGAACTGACTCAAAATCAATACCAGACTCAAAAAGGATATTTTTAGCTAGCTCCTCAAACAGGTCATCAACAATTCTACCCCCATATATTTCCAACAAATTATTACAAGATGAAATGTTTCCATTGATTTGAAGGTAAACCATTTGACTAGTGGTTATTTTCTTACTTTATTCTAGAGGCAAACATGTTGGTATTTCTGAAGCATTTATCTTTACTCATTCCAGGTTGCTGAGGTTAATGAGGAATCACAGGTCAGTTGTGTTTGATGTTTCTGCAACAATATGAATTAGATGCTGTCCATCTGGTTATGTAAAAACCATGTAAAATTTAAAATTGCCTAAGTTAATAGGAATTAAATATACTCCATAATACTGACTTAGAACACCAGTAAATATAATTACCTTGGCTTGCCTTATTGATTTTAATTAACAAATTAAGTAATATTTTGGTAAATGAAATAAAATCTGAAATAAAATCAGTAATTTTGAATAATAAAATAACTTAATTTTTACATTAGACACCATCAACAATAGATATGAATTTGTAGTTCCCTTTCATGGGAACTTCGAACTGCGTCCTTCTTTACATTGCGAATAGACAATCTCAAGCTAAACAAGAGATGCTTTGCCAAGTTATAGGTGCTTCTGTTTATAATGGATAGTTTTAACCTGTATTTTGCAGCCATTTTCTCAATGAATGAGAATGTGACATCAATGCGATGCTTGCCATCAATGTTTTATTGATTTACAAGAGCTCAGACTAGCAATGAAAGCATCTTTAAAGGTTAAGTATGAGTCAGATTTGGAAGGCAAGAAAAGTTTTCTTGTAACATAATACATTGGGAAAATAGCCACTATACTAAATAATTCAATTGCTTTATATCTACAAATGCCTTAACCTTACAATTCATTTATCATTTATTTAGGACACATTTTTTTTTCTTACATTTAGCTGACTTAAATTATTGTAATGTAATATTTAAAATACTGTAATATTTATAATTTTTGGTGGATAGTGTAGCTTATAATAGTTTTTGTTGCGTAACAGAATTTCTCTATAGCTCTTGCACAGCTCAAACTAAATTGAAAGCAGGCTGGTGCTGTGAAAAGGAAACAATGACAATATATTTTGAAATCAGCTAGATACTTTCCAGATGATGTTTCAAATAACGTAATAATATAATTTTGTGGTGTTTGTAAGTGTTTGACCTATTATGTGCTCATACTGAAATGTTAATTTAAAATGGATTTGTCATTACCGTTTCCTCTAGCACTGCCCCTGCAACTGTCAGACTCAATGCAGCCTGTGACATGTCCGCTCTTCTGGACTGAATTTGAGGGTTTCTGTTACCGCTTCTTCCCCTTGAACCGCACATGGGCTGAGGCAGATCTGTACTGTGCCGAGTTCTCAAACGGACACAAATCTGCCAAACTCACCTCCATCCACAGGTATGACTCCCCACCGACAGTGCTGAGATGCCACAATTTGTCTTACAGTACAGGATTTTGCTGGAGCTTCTATTAAAAAAATACTTTCTCATAAATGTTTTTCATAGCTGGGAGGAAAATGTGTTTGTCTATGATCTTGTGAACAGCTGTGTACCAGGAATTCCAACAGATATTTGGATCGGCCTTCATGATAGAAGACAGGTAAACATGATAACATTAAGAGCAAGCCGAAATATTCACACGCATGTAGTGCGTGAATGATTCACTGATGTTTTATTTACTAGGATGCAATGTGAAGCAGTCATGATTTTTATTACCCATGCATGAAAAACATATGCTATATGACTGACATAGCTTGTCTGTGTTGTAAAAAGCCAAGCCCAGTATGTAAAACCTCCCACTAATGAAGTGATGTGACATGTGGCCAAGTATGGTGACCCATACTCAGAATTAGTGCTCTGTATTTACCCATCCAAAGTGCACACACAGAGCAGTGAACACACACACAAACCGTGAACACACACCCGGAGCAGTGGGCAGCCATATATGCTGCGGCGCCCGGGGAGCAGTTGGGGTTCGGTGCCTTGCTCAAGGGCTCCTCAGTCGTGGTATTGAAGGTGGGAGAGAGTGCTGTACATTCACTCCCCCCACCTACAATCCCTGCCGGTACGAGACTCGAACCCACAACCTTTGGGTTATGAGTCCGACTCTCTAACCATTAGGCCACGACTTCCCCTGTTAATAATCCCATGAATGGAAATGATAGTTTCTCTGAGTGACGTTTAATCATTTCCAGACAGCGGTGAACCAACACTTCTAGCACCAGGTTGAGGTAGGTAGTTTATGGATGATGTTGTAACAAACCCTCAGATCTGCAAACTGAAAGTTTCTCTGGGATCCTGGATCAAATGATCCAAAAAGCTCCAAAGCTGTAAACTCATGCCTGGCAGGAAAATTTTACTTATCACTTCAGGGTCAAAGGGCAAGGAGCAAGCAAATGTGATAGCGTTGTTAATCATAGTTTGTTGACAGGAGGGCACTTTGGAGTGGACAGATGGGTCACTCTATGAATACAGTTACTGGGATGGAAATCAACCAGATGATGGCATCCATCGCATCCCTGAGGAGGAGGACTGTGTGGAGATCTGGTACAGACAAAACAGTGGTGAGTTCACAATAGATTCAATCCTAAAACAGCAATTAATTTACTTAATTTAGTACATATTAAGAAACAATCATTCAAAACTTTGTCGTTGCATGTGAAAGAAGTCTTTTGTGCTCACCAAGGCTGCAATTTGCATTTGATCAATATAGCAAAAACAGTAATATTGCAATAAATATTTTAAAATAACATATATATATATTTTTTTTTCAAATGTAATTTCATCCTGTAACAGCAAAGCAGTATTTTCAGCCATTACTCCACAGCCATTACTTCAGTGTCACATGATCCTTCAGAAATCATTCTAATATGCTGATTTGGTGCTCGAATAACATTTCCTATTATTATCAATGATGAAAACAGTCGTGCTGCTAAATGTATTTGTGGAACCAATAATAAGATATATATATATATAGTTGATTGACAGCCCCACTAATTATGTAACATTACTAAGACAGGACAAAATGAAGAAACTGTTTGCATCTTTCCATCTTTTGCAGCACTGAGGTCTTGGAACGACAACAATTGTGATAAGGCCTTTCCATTCGTCTGTAAGATTCCTACACTGGAAAACTAACCACAGATCCAAGATTGTTTATACAATTCTTTATCATCAACACTGACACCCAACATCACTCAATCACAGTGCAGCAACCAGATGTCATCTCCATCCCTGCAGTGATGAAGGGCTCTCTCCAGCCTGCTTTACTTCAATTCCCTGCCCCCATCATCCTCTCATCACTGTTGTTATAGTGCTGTTTTCTTGGTCCTTTGGGGCCATGAATCATGACATACATTTCTCTGTTCCACAAATTTGGAAATTAACCCTTAAGGTGCTGTTGATAATATTGGACATTGATGTTGGTGATATTGTTGCGAATTACAGTTAGTTGTAGCCAGAGACCTGCACTGGTGTCCACATGCACACACATTCTTGCATATGTGGTTTACGGGGACTCTCCATAAGTGCCATGTTTTTTATACTGTACAAACTGTATTTTCTATCCACTTACCCTAAGTCTACACCTAAACCTACCACTTACAGAAAACTAATTTCAAAAAACACAATTTAGTGTGTTTTTTAAGCCATTTGGTTTACGGGTATGCAGAAAGTGTCCAAATAAACCATGCTTATATTGTAGTACCCATGTCATTATATACACATTTGTGTCCTCATAAACCATATATACCAGAAATCAAACACACACACACACACACAGGTTTGTTTTTGTGAAAAGTGGGGACATCCCATAGGCGTAATGGTTTTTCTACTGTACAGACCATATATTCCATTGCCCTACACCAACCCTACCCCTAAACCTACCCCTTACAGGAGACTTTGTGCTATTTCAGATTTTCAATACACTCCATTCTGTGTGATTTATATGCGTTTTGAAAAGTGGGGACATGGGATAATGTCCTGAAAAGTCACCTTCTCCTGACTTATGTCATACTATGTCATACCCTTGTCATTATACAAACGCGCACACACACACACACACACACACACACACGTATGTATGTATATATTTTCCCAAAGAACCTTTCAGTGACCAGTTCTTAAAAGAAGCATTTGTTTCTGTGGCAAACATTTTAATAATCTAAAGAGTCTTTTTATAAAGAATCTTTTGTCTAATGGAAAGCTTCCATGAATGTTAAACGTTCTTCATGGAATCATTGAATCCAATAAAGAACCTTTTCTTTTAGTGTAGATTGTGAGCTGCAGTATATGGCCAAACTGAACTAGACCGAACACTTTGGTCACAAATGTTTCTGAAGGAAAACAGAGGTTCCCACTCAATAATCTGGCCGTTAATGTTCTGAGACATTATTTCCTTCTTTTCAAATACGGTACTTTTGCTGGAGACCCCAGAATTTGAAGAAGTCAGAAAATGTCTCTTATTTTTGATAGAAAGGATATTTTTAATTTCTCGCAGACCTTGAGACAGGAATTTGTGTCCATATAATGACTCCTGAGTTTTGATCTGGAATCCCAAACACTGTCAGTGTCCGTCTGTGCACATTTATCTGTCAGTGACCTAGAAGGTGAGATTCTAAAAGAGAAGGCATTTAAGCTTCTACCAAAAAGACAGAAAGAGCTTAACCTCAGCTAGGCAGATGACCTTTTCTGCTTTTCTCTCTAGTTCATGTGCTGTGCCAATTAGTGACCAAAATGTCTGTTCTTGTTAAAAAATGCTGTCTTTTCAATTCATTAGCTGATCTGGAGTTTCAAGGACGTTGTATTGGAAACTGAATTGGAATGACAAGAGGAGGAATTTACTACATTACACTTAAAAGAAATTGTCATAATTGTCATTAATTATGCTTATTTATTTAGAAGACACCTCTATATTTAGAAAATGTTAGGGCCAAAATATTAATATTTAGAAAATATTATTATTAATAATATTAAGAAAATATTAGGGGCTGCTCACACAAAACATGTTTTTCTATTCCACTGTGCTTTTCCATTGTTTACCTATGCTTTTCTATGTGCTAGATGGATGTCTTTGTGCCTGACCCAGGACTCATGAGAACATTAGGGGTTAAGCTGTTCCCCTGTTGATGAAGAGAATAATTAATTGACCCTCTTGTAACCCTCAGAGTAATGTTCTCCCTCTTAAAGCCTGCAGAGGGAACATTTTTACACAAACAAGCCTGAATTGTTTTTTTTGTGTGTGATTTAATTAGTGTATTGCCAGGGTCATCACTGAAATTGCAAAATGTTTTAAACAAATATTTCAAATGAATAACAGAGGGATTGTTCACTCAAATGTTCTTTAATGATCTAATGTTGTTGGATGTTACTGATGTCCAATCTGCACCAAAGCGCAGCAGTTATATGAAATATGAAGGCATAAGAAGATTCTATAAAACATTCTTAATTAAAAAGCATATTAAAAGGGAGAAGCCAAGTAATAAACATCACTTTAATGCATCATGGAACAACCAAACTACACTTTCCTCACTTGATACATCTCTCTGATTGATTCACACATTACAATCGCCGTGAAAGAGACCTTTAAAGGGATTCTGCTGATCAGAGGTCTGCTTCATTTATGCTCACACTACATGGACAGCATCAGTGGAAAAAAAACTCGAAGAAGTTTCAAAGCAGACAGGGAGATGGTGGACTAAACATTTCTGTTTAGAATAGAATGCAGACAGTTAAAAACAGGCACCATTGAAACCAAAATCTTTGTGTCATTGAGGTCATTTCAACAGGTTTGAAAAAAAAAAAATTATTTCATGATTTATTTATATTCTACTTCTATCAATTTCTTTTTTCATCTATATTGCAAAATGCTTTGTTCAATTATCTGTACACATTTTAAGTTATAAATATACACAGATATGTTTTAGAGATAATTATATAGCTATTATTATATGCATTTATTATCTAAATAAATAAATACATATCTTCACCGGCACAGCGTCGTTATTATTATGTGTTAATATTACCACTCCAATCATTTGTAATCATCTACATTAACATTGACATTGGTGGAAACATACAATTGACCTGAAACAAACACTTATCTCGCACAGCTCACACAGAAGACAGATTAAGAAAACAGATACAGTAATGTTTCTGATTGCACTTCGATTCTATGCTAAGTACATATTTTTTCCTCAAACATATCCTATTTATCCTTACATACTTCATAGACTAAATAAGAAAGAGTTGAGACAAAATACAGCTCCAAGTTGTTGATAATACAGTACATGAACTGAACTTGGCAAAAGCGTGGAATGAAGGTAACAGAGCAAAGACAAATGCATGTATCTGCAACTTCTTGCTTCTTGGCATGGCATTATATTGCCCAAGCTGTGAAAGCATGTTCACTGTTGTGCAGACACTAACACTAATGCATTTACAAGATACAGACTTAGAAAGAAGCCATATATTATTATTTCTTTTTTTTTTCAGGAGTCTTTTGAATAAATTTTCTTGTGATCTCGAAATAACTACATTGCTGTTTTTATTTGCTCAAATATAGAGTGAAAACAGTAATATTGTGAAATATTATTAAAATTAAAGCGTTTTCTATTTGAATATATATTTTAAAATGTAATTTATTCCTGTGGTTGCAAACATATATCCTCAGCAGCATTACTCCAGGCTCCAGTGTCCTTCAGAAATCTTTCGAATATGCTGCTTATTTTGTTTTTGTATAAACTGTGATCATTTTTTCCCCAGGATTCTTTGAAGAATAAAATAAAAAAAACAAAACATACATTTATTAGAAATAAATGTATTTTGATGAACTGAATGCATCCTTGCTTAATAAACATATTCATTTCTTAAAAAAAAAAAAGAAAATCCTTCCTGATCCCAAACTTTTGTGATGTTTGAAAGATGACACGAGAAATAGTGAAAAGCGAAAGTCCAGATCACAAGAAATTTTTTTTGGTATATTTAGAACAAGTCAATGTTATGATAAAGCAAGACAAAAATATAAAAACAAAATAATGCATGCCCTCTTAGGGTTTCTGCAGACCTCAGCTGCTGTAAGTGCAAACATTTACCACACAGGTTTGTTTTTATGGTTTATGGGGACTCTCCATAGGGGTAATGGTTTTTATACTGTACAAACCGTATTTTCTATTGCCCTACACCAACCCTACCCCTAAACCTACCCCTCACAGGAAACTTTCTGCATTTTTAGATTTTCAAAAAAAACTCATTCTGAATTATTTATAAGCCTTTTGAATTACTGGGACACAGAAAATGTCCTCATAAATCACCTTCTCGTTGTAATACCTATGTCATACCCATGTTATTATACAAATTTGTGTCCTCATAAACCACACACACACACACACACACACACACACACCCACAAACACTTAAACACAATCACAGATCAGTATGTGCATGAGAACAGTGATAAGGGTCACAAAACACGACCAAACCAAGCTTTGGTGTAAAATCGTACTTAAACATTCAAACTGGGGAATAAAAATTACCAACTGTGTTGCCACAGATTTCCAACTACTTCAAGAACTGCAATCATATTGAGCTCCCATGTAAGATAGTATCAATGTGATAAAAAGAAACATGGACAGCAGGCTTCTGCTTGTCATCATAAACAGAAAAACTCTCCTACGGTCTACATCTCCCCATTATAATAATGGTAAGGGAGAGTGAACACAAATAACACCAAGACAGAGCCCACTATTCAGTCGAGAATAGAGCTATTAGTTTATGTTTCAAACCATTAAAAATTACACACAGAAATGTCAGGACACTCCCAGATTTTTGTGTTTTAATATTTAGGTTAAAATTATTTTCCATAGATCTCTATCCCACCTTCAGTGACTGTCCTGTGTTAGTATTACGTGACCTCGAGCGAAGCCGGAGAGACGCGGTCACACTCGGCACGGGAGCGCAGGCTGTGCCACTGTTCCACCGGAGTGCGCTGGGAGCCCAGGAGCCTGCGCCAATGTGCGGTTTCCTGCGGGCCGGTGGAGAACTGGCCAATCACAATGCGACCAACAAAATCGTTGCTACTCTTCACGTTATGCCCGTAAACTAAGAAGGAAAAGACATAAAAATCAATGTTAAAACCTGTCAGATTAAGATATTCTGTTTTCGCAAGAGCTGCTTTTAACTCATTCCATAATTGATGAACTTTACACAGTTATTGAACTGAACTTAATCAACAATGAACTGATTTCAACTGAATAATGGCTGTTTACTATCGTCTTTTTCGAATTGCTGTACAGCAGAATTGAATTCAGTTTGCATCACTGAATCATTATTTTCCTGTTTATCACTGCTTTGAAACAATCTATATTTTATAAAGTGCTATATGAATAAAAGGTATACTTGACTAACATCTTATTAGTAATAATGGCTGCTTGGAGTTTCCGTATTTCTTAATTAAGTTTTCCATTCAATGTTTGAAGACACACTACACACGAATCAGGATTATTATCATTAACTATAACTAAAACCATAAAAAAAACAAGAAATAAAAGAAACATTAGCTGAAATAAAATATAATACTTAAAAAATATATAAGATGTTTAAAAAAACATTAATTCAGGTAGTTGTCAAGGCAACATTTCTTATTTCCATTTAGTATAAGTTAAAGTAAATAAACTAAATAAATGACTAAAATAGCTAAAACTAAAAGTAAAAACTATATAGATATATAAAAAACTAATATAAATGACAAAAACACATAACAAATTTCTCAAAACTTTAAAATTAAAATCAAATATAAAAATAAAATCTAATTCAAAATATTAACAAAAACTATTATAGTAAATCAATGATACAATAACAGATAATGACACAAATGTGTCCTCTTATTTCTTTGGCTTATTACTCATCTTTTCTGTCAATCTGTTTTTCTCTGCCTCAATCCAATTTTGTTAATGGAGTAGGGTCAGAGTAAGAGGCACTGTTAATTTCATCATTGCTCATAAACAAGATTGAAGACTTTTCTTCTCTGTGCTTCTCCTCTCTTTCCTGTAACTGGCAGCGGAGTGCTGGGAAAATAGCAGGAAGCACAAATAATACTGTCACAAAGCCCAGAGGTGGCAGTCAGTGCTGCAGCCACACTCCAGACAAGGATCTCACAGCATCATGACTCTAGCTTCAAACCAGAGCTGGTGATACACCGCCACCAAGCAACATCAGCTCTTGAGAAGAGGTTTATCCTACTGCACGCCAAGGACTCCTTCACAAGTTTACAGCTAAAGCTGTTATTACAGCCTACATGAGCAAAAGCAGCATTTATCTCAGCTACTCCTTTTCCTCATCACCATATGAATTCAAGGTGCGAGTTAAACCACATAAAAAGTATGTGAGACTTATTTATAGTGGAGATCTGCTTTGAGAACCTTCAGATTGGATCAGCAGATGTTCTTTTGAGTTACAAAAAATGTGAATATATGGTGAATATCACACATGACTCTTGTGCTGTATTCCAACCTAAGTGTGTGAGTTCAATATCTTTAATGATTCAGTTCATAAAACCATTGTGAATTACGCAATAAATCATGAATCCAGTTTGAGTTCAAATCCAAGACTCAATGATCCGGTCGCAATAGTTAAGGGGATGATTCTAAGAGGACGATCAGTGGAAAAAATAAATTAAATTACATTTCAGTCAGTTCTTTAGAAGACTTGGAATATAGTGAACAAGCTGAATGAACCACATTTATGATACTTTTATGATGTGCCTTTGCCAGTGTTGTTTATTTTAGTATCATTGAGATACTAATACAGTTTTTATTAATATTTTGATTAAGATTTTTCATTTTACCTTTAGGTAAAGTTTCAGTAATTTCGTAGTGTTTTTATCATTTTTATTAGTTTTTTCCCAAGTCTATATAGCTTTAAATATTTTTTCAGTTTTGGTTTTAGTTATTTTAGTACATCAAGTTAAACTAAATGAAAATGTTTCCAATTAGCTGAAATAAAATGTTACTTTTTTTTATATATATATATATATATAGTTTATTTCAGTTAACATTTATTTTATTTTGAGTAATGAGAGTGCTGTTTTATGGTTTTATTTTTCATTAACTCTATAATATATATAACCCTGACTTTTGCATCCTTTTTGAAGTTTAAAAGCTCCGGTCCCTTTTAATTGTAACTGCACTGAAATGAGCAATCAGCATGTTATCCAAAATGTATCCAAAGACAATTGTGTTTGGAAAAACATGAGGGTTAATAAATGATGACAATTTTCATTTTTGACTTTTTTCCCCCATTTCTGACCAGTCCTTCAAACAGGAATAACGGAATGAATCCCCTGCCAACATTAAACTTTCTTCTATGTATAATCCTATAATTCTAATAGAAGAGTTTGTTAAACCAGATTTATTTGTCTTCAAGCGTTGCAAAATATATGTCAGTTAAAAGACAAACCTTGAGCTGTTTGGATGGCTGACATCATCAGTTGAAAGCAAAAGAACAGGCGTGGTGCACTGGACTCGCTATGTTGAGCTGATGACATCAACAGTCCTGAGGGAACTCTACTGCTCTGGGCTCGTTCACATTTGATAAAACCACAATTGAGATGAGGTACAGATCATTACTGCTGGTTTAGAATTGGAAATATAAGGCTGAGGAAAAAAGGCATCAAGGGTTATCTTATAATGCATTATTATCTCCTCCAAATGCATTCAAATGCAGTCATGTATCAAAGGAATAGGGTGACCATACGGGCCATTTTTACGGGACACACCCTTGCCAGGATTTCTATATTGCCTAAAATATCCAGGTTTTGGCTGTTGGCACTGTGCAGATCGATCGTTGTATGACATTAGGCTAGTTTGAGATGCGCCTCGCCTTGCCTGAAATGTTGGTGAGAGTAGGTGGCTGCAGTGAGGGGAGGAGTGAAATAAGCGCAGTCAAGACGGACAGTTCTGCCCTCTCGAAGTGGAACAGATACCAACGAGATCAAAGACAGATATCGCGTTATTCTCATTCATGGTCTGTGTTGCTTATAAACATGATATAATTTCAGTTCTGATACTTTTATATGAAAATAAATATGATGAACAAGACACTTAAAGTGCTTGCTATTTAATTCCATACGAAAGGTGTATTTATCATCCCTTTTTGCTTTAATACAAACATGTATTTTAGATTTTTATAGAAATATGACAGCAATCACATATCTCACACAGAGATCGCACTGTCATCGTGTTTGGGAATATTCATGCATAATTTAAATACATAATCACATGAAATCAGATAAAAAATAAAAAATTTTAGAAGAGAACCGCAGCATCACAGGTGTCTGAACCAATGAGCATTAAGCTGTGACGTCAGTCAGTCGTTTCCCATCATGCTTTTGGTCAGCGCAGTAGGTGGAGAGCAACTGTACAATCCGACACAGCCGCCTCGCCGCCGCGAGAGTTTTTTTGCACACGTCAGCATGACATCAGAGCAAGTCGGCGGTAAGTCGGACACTTTTCTAACCGGCATGCATCTCGTGGTGATCACCGGTGATCGATTCTGCGCAGAATTTGCTCATCTCAAACAAGCCCATTATTTCACGAGAGCTATAGAGAGCAGAGCAGACGGCTCCTTATGCTTTCAAATCACTCTCGCGGTACTTTAGTGTCATACAACGATCGGTGCGCAGCTTCAAGTCGAACGAACAAACAAACACGTGTGCGTATTTGCATCGCATTTTTCTCATGCGCGACACGCCACAATTGGTCGATTATGTACAATACCTGCATGTTATTGGTCAAAATACTTCAGATGTTTTAGGCAATATAAAAATCCTGGCCAGGACGTGTCCTGTATAAATGACACATATGGCCACCCTACAAAGGAAGTATATTTGAAAAATCAAGCATTAGCGTTAGTTCTGGCAGGTCACGTGAGTCAAGCTTGCATCAGCTGATTCTCAGCTGATCACATCTACCTATAGGAATACGACACCTATCGGGGCATTCCTATATAAGCTCTAGGGGTGCCCAAACTCGGTCCTGGAGGGCCGGTGTCCAGTAGAGTTTAGCTCCAACCCCAATTAAACACACCTGAACCAGCTAATCAAGCTCTTATAGGCATACTAGAAACTTACCAGCAGGTGTGTTGAGGCAAGTTGGAGCTAAACTCTGCAGGACACCGGCCCTCCAGGACCGAGTTTAGGCACCCCTGGTTAAGGCCATGAGAACAAGTTTAAATGAAACACGCATTCTCGTGTATGCGTTTCAACTGGCAGCGCTTTAAAAATAAAATAAATAAAATAAAAAATACACGTAAATACACTCGTTTTCCTCTGGTTCCTCACTTGCTGAGCTTGGGGTGATGCATTCCCTAGTGCTGGGCGGTATGACCAAAAATTTATATCATGGTGTTCTGTGCAGTATTTCTCTTTGGAAGTTGTATTTTGATTTGTGTAAGTAGTTCGTGTGTGACAAATATTATTACACTACTAAATAGAATGCAACAGGAAGCACGTAAAAGAGTAGAAGAAGATACTCGTTTTCTGTGATCTGCGTTTTGGATGTACGGCATTGTTTGCGGTCTAATCCTTGGAGTAGATACGATCGTAAGTTATAAATTTCATATTGAAAACAACTGCAATAATGTTGTTAGTTTAATTAAAAGCTGGTTGTTATTAAGATGTTTAGAGATCTATGTTTGATTCTGGAATATAGCACGATCTGGCGGCTAATATGCTAATGAAGCTGCGCAATCCTTTTTTTAATGAAGCTGCGCAATCCTGTAAGTACATGTTCTTACCATAAATCGGTTGTTTATTTAATTGTTTGATTATGTAAGTGGATGTTTGTGAATGTGAAAATATCCATGATATTTGTAAATCACTTTGTAATTTGTATCTTTTATGTTTCTTTCAGTTTTACAGTAAAGTAAAGTGTGCATCACATAAGCACAACAAAGAACGTGTGATGGAGCTTTATTTCTGTTAGCTATCTGTCAACACATGGTTCAGAACACCATTGTCAGGGCAGAATAGTAAAAGATTGTCTGCACGGCGGGTGAAGACAAACAAACCGGATTTAATCCAGCTTACATTTAATGTTACAATATCAAGATGGATGAGTCACAGCCTTGCAAGAAAGAAGAGGAAGCTGACCAACATCTAGAAACAAGATCATGGTCAAGCAGATCACATCGTTCAAGTAGATCTTTGGCTAGTGCAGCTGCGACCACAGCAAGAGCCAAAGCAGCAGCCAGCAAAGTAAACGCCTCTTATGCAGAGAGGGAAGCCATCATGATGAGAGAAAGAGCTCAAATCGAAGAGCATCAACAGAAAGCACTAGCTGAGACAGCTCACAGAAAAGCAATGAACTCAATATAGCTAGTAGAGAGGAGATTGACCTTCTCGTCAGATGGCTTGGTCTTGTTTCGTCTAATCATGCTAAACGAATCAAATCAGTTCATGTCAGTAATCCTGCCTTAGGAGTAATATCAAGATGGATGAGTCACAGCCTTGCAAGAAAGAAGAGGAAGCTGACCAACATCTAGAAACAAGATCATGGTCAAGCAGATCACATCGTTCAAGTAGATCTTTGGCTAGTGCAGCTGCGACCACAGCAAGAGCCAAAGCAGCAGCCAGCAAAGTAAACGCCTCTTATGCAGAGAGGGAAGCCATCATGATGAGAGAAAGAGCTCAAATCGAAGAGCATCAACAGAAAGCACTAGCTGAGACAGCTCACAGAAAAGCAGAGGTTGAAGCTGATTTATACGTGTTACAACTGCAGAAAGAAGCTGTAGCAGCATCTACAGAGGCAGAAGTTTACGAAGCTGCAGTTTATAGAGAAGACGGAGCTAGTGTCGACCTAGATAAAGAATCGTGCATCTCAAGTAGAGCTGAACGCACCAAAGAGTATGTGCAGAAACATTCTCAGCTACAAAAGGCTCCCAATCGGACTCCTAATTCACAACATACAAGTGAGGGTTCAAGTTATGTGACGCGGAGTTATGTTGCAGGCTCACTAAGTTCTCTCCCTCCAAGGGTGAAGGAGGAATCGAATGCTGAGACAATTCCTATGAGACAGGAACAGACGATTCAACGCGACTTCCAGTGTTCTCGTTCGAATGTAAAAGTTGAGCCATTTGATGGAGCTGATGAAGTAAGGCATCAAAACTATCAAGTACGAATGCAGCGTGACTCAAGCCTGCCTTCTCAAGTCCCTGCTGAGTGCTTTACTCCAGCATCACCACTACCACATGTAAACGACTTCACTACATATTTGTTGAAAAAAGAAATGGTGAGTTCTGGCTTGTTCCAATTTGATGACTGTCCAGAAAATTACTGGGCGTGGAAAACGTCTTTTCGAGCTGTAACTAGTGAACTCAATGTAGCTAGTAGAGAGGAGATTGACCTTCTTGTCAGATGGCTTGGTCCTGATTCGTCTAATCATGCTAAACGAATCAAATCAGTTCATGTCAGTAATCCTGCCTTAGGAGTTCGAATGATATGGCGTCGTCTGGAAGACTGCTACGGATGTCCAGAGGTCATCGAGCAGGCGATGTTAAAGAGACTTGACGCATTTCCTCGCATCACAAACAAAGACACCCATCGTCTGAGAGACCTTGGATATTTCCTGCTTGAGCTGCAGTCAGCAAAAGAGAGCGGTCGTTTACCTGGACTTGCTTACCTTGACACAGCGCGGGGAGTCAACCCCATTGTAGAAAAACTCCCGTTCAGTCTTCAAGACAAATGGATTACGCAAGGTTCCAAGTACAAAGAAGAACATAACGTATATTTTCCTCCTTTCAGCTTCTTTGTTGAATATGTTTGTAGACAAGCAAAAACTAGAAACGACCCTAGTTTTGCCCTTGCTTCAACTGGCTACTCAAACAACACAAAATCCGACGGAGCTGCCAGGTCGAGTAACAGAACTTCTGTCTTTGTCAAGAAGACAGAAATAATGGCTGCACGACCAAACCAAGACAGAAACTCAGAAAAGAATGTAGACCCAGACAAGCTTTGCACCATACACAATAAACCTCATCCACTTCAAAAGTGTCGCACGTTCAGGAGCAAACACCTAGATGAACGAAAAGCACATCTGAAGGAAAAGTTCATCTGTTTTAGATGTTGTGCTTCCACTGGGCATGTTGCAAGAGACTGCAAAGCCTCTGTTAAGTGTAGAGAATGCGACAGTGACCGACACATTGCAGCCATGCATCCGGGTTCTGCTCCGAGGTCCATTGAAGCATCTGTAACAACAGCAGATCAAATCATGGAAAAAACAGATGGGGACACTGCTGAGGTCAACAACAAGTGCACTGAGATTTGCGGAGATGCTAGTAAGCCCAAGTCATGTTCGAAAATTTGTCTCGTAAATGTTTATCCCGCTAATCAATGTGAAAGAGCCAAACACATGTACTGGATGAACAGAGTAATAGATCATTGGTGAAGTCACAGTTCTTTGATCTGTTCAACATTGTTGGCAGTTCTTCCCCTTACACATTGAAGACGTGTTCAGGCATAGTGTCTACGGCGGGGAGGAAAGTAAGTGGATTCTCTGTTGAATCGCTTGATGGGAAAACAGTAGTAGCTCTTCCACCCTTGATAGAGTGTAACACCTTACCAGATGATAGATCTGAAATTCCTACTCCTGAGGTAGCTATGCATTTTCCCCACCTCACTGCGGTGTCAGATAAAATCCCGTCTTTAGATCCTGGTGCTCCTATCCTTCTTCTCTTGGGGCGCGATGTTCTTAGTGTGCACAAAGTGCGTGAACAACGCAATGGACCCCACAACACACCATATGCTCAGCGCTTAGACCTGGGCTGGGTGATAGTGGGAGAAATTTGCCTTGATGGCATTCATCATCAATCCAGCGTGAACACTTACAAGACCAACATACTTCTCAATGGGCGAACTTCATTCTTCTCTTCGTGCACGAAGGGCATTAACGTTGTAGAACAGGGTGAGTCACCTCTTTTGGCATATTTACCTGACCCACCATGTTCTCTCAAATCTAATGAGAGCTATGCTAAGAGTTTGAAGGAAAATGTGTTCTTCAGATCTCCAGAGGATGATAAAGCAGCTCTATCTGTGGAGGATAAAGTCTTTTTAGACATAATGAACAAAGAGGTCTATCTTGGCGGGGATAACCACTGGGTGGCGCCACTTCCATTCCGCTCTCCAAGAATGCAACTCACAAACAATAAAGAGCAAGCTATGCAAAGGCTGAACTCATTGCAACGTACTCTTTCAAAGAAACCAAATATGAAAACACATTTCTTTGGTTTTATGAAGAAGGTGATTGAAAATGAGCAAGCAGAACCCGCTCCACCCTTGCAATCTGGGGAAGAATGTTGGTATTTGCCCATTTTCGGAGTTTACCACCCCCACAAACCTGACAAAATTAGGGTGGTCTTTGATTCGAGTGCCCAGTGTGGAGGGGTCTCCCTCAATGATGTTTTGATGAGCGGGCCTGATCTCAACAACACGCTTTTGGGTGTGCTGTTGCGCTTCCGTAGGGAGAAAGTAGCTGTGATGGCGGACATAGAACAGATGTTCTATTGTTTCAAAGTAAAAGAGCAGCATCGCAACTATCTTCGCTTCCTTTGGCACAAGGACAACTGTGCAGAAAAGGAGATCATTGACTACAGAATGACTGTTCACGTCTTCGGCAATAGTCCTTCGCCAGCGGTCGCTATATATGCCTTAAGACGGGCAGCAGAACTTGGTGAAGCAGAGTGTGGAACGGATGCTAAGGACTTTGTGTTACGCAACTTCTATGTTGACGATGGCATCACATCTGTCCCTACTGAAAGAAAAGCAATTAATCTCCTAAAGCGCACACAAACAATGTTATCAAAGTCGAGCTTGAATCTGCATAAAGTGGCGTCCAATAGTGCTTTGGTGATGGAAGCTTTTCCATTTAGTGAGAGAGCCAAAGATCTCAAAGACCTAAATTTTGATAAAGACCCCATACCTCTACAACGCAGCCTTGGTATAAGTTGGAACCTCAAGACAGACTGCTTTTAAAGCTTCTCAAGATCTCAAACCTTTCACTCGAAGAGGGATCCTTTCCACCGTCAATAGTTTGTATGATCATCTCGGGTTTGTCTGTCCAATCACTATGCAAGGCAAAGCTCTAGTGTCTCTCAAATCTAATGAGAGCTATTCAAAGAGTTTGAAGGAAAATGTGTTCTTCAGATCTCCAGAGGATGATAAAGCAGCTCTATCTGTGGAGGATAAAGTCTTTTTAGACATAATGAACAAAGAGGTCTATCTTGACGGGGATAACCACTGGGTGGCGCCACTTCCATTCCGCTCTCCAAGAATGCAACTCACAAACAATAAAGAGCAAGCTATGCAAAGGCTGAACTCATTGCAACGTACTCTTTCAAAGAAACCAAATATGAAAACACATTTCTTTGGGTTTATGCAGAAGGTGATTGAAAATGAGCAAGCAGAACCCGCTCCACCCTTGCAGTCGGGGGAAGAATGTTGGTATTTGCCAATTTTCGGTGTTTACCACCCCCACAAACCTGACAAAATTAGGGTGGTATTTGATTCGAGTGCCCAGTGTGGAGGGGTCTCCCTCAATGATGTTTTGATGAGCGGGCCTGATCTCAACAACACGCTTTTGGGTGTGCTGTTGCGCTTCCGTAGGGAGAAAGTAGCTGTGATGGCGGACATAGAACAGATGTTCTATTGTTTCAAAGTAAAAGAGCAGCATCGCAACTATCTTCGCTTCCTTTGGCACAAGGACAACTGTGCAGAAAAGGAGATCATTGACTACAGAATGACTGTTCACGTCTTTGGCAATAGTCCTTCGCCAGCGGTCGCTATATATGCCTTAAGACGAGCAGCAGAACTTGGTGAAACAGAGTGTGGAACGGATGCTAAGGACTTTGTGTTACGCAACTTCTATGTTGACGATGGCATCACATCTGTTCCTACTGAAAGAAAAGCCATTAATCTCCTAAAGCGCACACAAACAATGTTATCAAAGTCGAGCTTGAATCTGCATAAAGTGGCGTCCAACAGTGCTTTGGTGATGGAAGCTTTTCCATCTAGTGAGAGAGCCAAAGATCTCAAAGACCTAAATTTTGATAAAGACCCCATACCTCTACAACGCAGCCTTGGTATAAGTTGGAACCTCAAGACAGACTGCTTTACATTTAAAGCTTCTCAAGATCTCAAACCTTTCACTCGAAGAGGGATCCTTTCCACAGTCAATAGTTTGTATGATCCTCTCGGGTTTGTCTGTCCAATCACTATGCAAGGCAAAGCTCTAGTGAGAGAACTTTCCACTATACAGCAGGATTGGGACACCGTTCTTCTGTCAGACAAAAGAGATCCATGGGAGGCATGGACTTCATCTCTAGCTGAGTTTCATCGATTGCAAATACCACGATCTTATGTCCCAACCTCATTGGGCAGAGCTCAGGTTCGAGAGCTGTTCATCTTCTCAGACGCTTCTACGTTAGCTATTGCTGCAGTAGCATACCTACGAGTAATAGATTCAAACGGACAGCTTCATGTGGGGTTTGTAATGGGAAAATCCAAGCTGGCCCCTTTTCCAGCACATACTGTTCCACGCCTGGAGTTATGCGCAGCGGTGCTTGCTGTCGAGTTGATGGAACTCATAAAGGAAGAAATCGACACAGAGCTCCAAAACATCCACTTCTATACTGACAGTCGCATAGTACTCGGTTACATTAACAATGTAACACGCAGATTCTACATGTACGTGGCTAATAGAGTTGCGCGCATAAGAAAAGCCACAGAACCTAGTCAATGGCATTACGTCTGTTCTGAACAGAACCCAGCAGATCATGCCACCAGGTTTGTGGCAGCAGCCCACTTACCCCTTACCAACTGGTTCTCAGGTCCAGAGTTCCTTAGGGAATGTAACCCTATAGAATGTAGTTTAAAGGAGTCGTATGGACTTGTCATAGCAGAAGAGGATGTTGAAATTCGCCCTCAAGTGAACACACTGGCAACTAACGTTAAAGAGCAGTTACTAGGCTCAAGCAGATTCGAACGTTTCTCAAGCTGGAGATCCTTGGTGAGGGCTGTGACTACTCTTACTCACATCGCAAAATCATTCTCACAATCTTTTCCTAACAATCTCTGTCGAAAGTGGCATCTGTGTACCAAAACCTCAGATGTGGAGATATCACAAGCTAAGTTGACTATATTCAAAACTGTACAGCGAGAAGTGTACAGAGAGGAATTTGAGAGTCTGACCAAGTTTGGTAAAGTCTCGCAGCATAGCACACTTTTGAGACTTGATTCCTTTGTGGACGAGGAAGGTCTGTTAAGAGTTAGGGGTCGCATTCACTTTGCTGACATCTCGGATCCAGAGAAGCATCCCTTGATAGTCCCTCCCAACCATCACGTGATTGGTCTTTTAATTCAGCATTATCACGATCAAGTGGCTCATCAAGGCCGTCATTTTACGGAGGGTGCTATACGGAGTGCTGGTTTGTGGATCGTCAGTGGCAAAAGACTTGTTTCAAATATCATCCACAAATGTGTGCTATGCAAGAAGCTGAGAGGTAGAATGGAGAGTCAGAAGATGTCAGCTTTGCCCTCAGATCGAGTTTCTGTAGATCCACCTTTCACACACACAGGTCTTGATGTTTTCGGACCATTCACTGTGGTAACACGCAAGACAAGAGGGCATAACGCTGAGAACAAGCGATGGGCTGTCATATTTAGTTGCTTGAGTACCAGAGCAGTTCACTTGGAGGTTGTGGAGTCCTTATCAGCATCAAGCTTTATTTGTGCTTTGCGTCGTTTCTTGGCCGTCAGAGGACCAGTGAAGCACTTTCGTTCTGACAGGGGGACAAATTTTATTGGAGCAGTCAAAGAACTCCAAATCAATAGTAACGACTCAGAGTTGAAAGGCTTCTTGCAGAATCAAGGCTGCACATCGACGTTTAATGCTCCACATTCCTGAGGAGTGTGGGAAAGAATGATCGGGATTGCCAGACAAGTTTCTGACTACTGCAACATGCTGTGATTAAGCAAGCAACATGCTTGTTGCAAAGCTAATGTATTGGTAAGGATTTTTGTCTATGCTCATGCGGGTTGTCAGATTGAGGACACGTAACACAACGAGCACAAATGTCAATGGGAGACGGCCAACCTGTAAACGGATGAGTTGATTTGAGTTATTATATGCTGTTGTTATAGACTTTTAAATGGATGCTGAAGCTTTTAGGCCAGGTAGAATCTGCAATCTCTGATCCGTTCATTGCTCACTTCTATGGCTGCAGTACGCTATGCTTGCTGCAAACTAGGCTGCCAATTCTAGTGGGTTTTCTGCATCTTTTTCAGGTATTGCATTAAAGG
>NW_015506080.1:863861-866635 GCF_001515645.1 Sinocyclocheilus grahami
TGCTGCTCTCCCTGCTCATTCATGACAGGCTGCATGGATGGGCAGGGAGGTTTTTGCCCAGAACAGAACCATACCGCCAAACCAAACTTTATGCTAAGTATCTATCATTTTGACGATAGTGGTCCTGACAGAAATTAAGCGTTAATTGAATCACTTGACTTTCTGATATTCCTTGCTAATCAGACTCCTTTATCTTGAATACAGTGTTACACTTAAATATCATTAATTACATGAATGATATCTGCCTTGTTCTGTTCTGTTAACCCTAGGGGGGTTATTATTGCTGCTCTCCCTGCTCATTCATGACAGGCTGCATGGATGGGCAGGGAGGTTTTTGCCCAGAACAGAACCATACCGCCAAACCAAACTTTATGCTAAGTATCTATCATTTTGACGATAGTGGTCCTGACAGAAGTAAAGTTAAGGGAAATCTCCAGCTCAAAACATAACATTACTGAATTTATGCTGAGATGCTGACCTGAACACTATCACATACCCCTCTAAATATCTGATTACTTCATTTAAAAAAAACTGGATGTTTGCAAAAGCCAGCGAATGCTAATATTGTGGATGATGAACCAAGCGGGAGTTCCCTGGAGGGACAACTTGCTGGAGAACAGTCAGAGCAACAGCAGAAGACTGTTGAGTGCATCCCTGAGGATCAACATCAAGTGGGTGAGATGACTTGAGTTGACCCTTCAGGAGCTGTTCCCAACTCAATGCAAGAGTCCAAGCGATGGAAACCAGGATCCGAGTGAAACTGCTTAAGTTAGAGAGTGTCGCCACCAAGGACAGGAGGAGACGAAGCAAAGAAGCAAAGAGCTGGATCAGAACATTGAGCTGGCGAACCAGGACCTGGTTAACATCGCAGGTACAAAGAACGCCAGCAACAGTTCTATCAGAACAAGCTGTTTAGAGAGGATGACAGGAAGTTCTACCAGCTTCTAATCAAACAGCAGGAGGTCATCTCTGAGCCGCCTTCACAACAAGCTGTCAATACTTTCAAAAGATGCCAAGAACAAGAACCGTTTAGCAGTCCCTGTCCCTACATACAGCTTCAGCATGGTGGATTGGAGAGTAGGGGAGATCAGGAAGATGGACAGGAAGACAAGGAAATTGCTAACGATGCACGGCATGCACCACCCGAAAGCAGACACAGACGGATTGTACATCAAGGGACGTGACGTTGGCCACGGACTTATTGAGCTTGAGACTGCACACAACATCGCCATCGTCGGCCTTAGCAAATACATTGAGCGAGGTAGTGACAACCTTATGAAGATGGTGAAGAAGCAGGAAGCCAGCAAAACCAATTACTCCCTTACGAAGATGTCGAATGAGATCCACAAACACTATGGTCTTCCCAGGCAAGAGGATCAACCAGAGAGCGCTAAAACCAATGGCGGAAAGCAGAGCGAGAGTTCTCTGGATGAATGTCGAGCATTGAGGGAGAATTTCGAATGAGATCATATCTAGTGTGTGAAGGAGAAGGCTCTCCATGGCAAGTTCTTCAAATATCTGAATGAGCCATTTGTAGACAAGGAAGCCTATCTAGCTTGGCTCCAAGGTCTGACCTGAAAGGAGAAACGCAAAGCCTGATCATCACTGCCCAGGATCATGCACTTACACCAGGTACCACCAACGCAAGATCCTCAACCTGCAGGTCAACAGTAGTTATAGAATGTGTGGAGCAATTGAGGAAACAGTCAGTCACATAATTTCTGGTTGCTCCACACTTGTTGACACAGACTATAAGGAGCGACATAACAAGGAACACCGACGACTGTACCATCATGTAGGACAAGGGTGTGTTTACCATCAGTGCAAACTGCCAGGACATCATTGTCCACGACAAGAAGGACAAGATATGTCTGCTCATTGACATCACAATACCAGTGGACCACGATGTA
Source organism: Sinocyclocheilus grahami (assembly GCF_001515645.1). Taxonomy (NCBI): domain Eukaryota; kingdom Metazoa; phylum Chordata; class Actinopteri; order Cypriniformes; family Cyprinidae; genus Sinocyclocheilus; species Sinocyclocheilus grahami. The sequence goes on from NW_015506080.1 coordinate 865,772, forward strand.
GTGGAGAAAGAGAACAACAATCTCATCAAGAACAAGAGCCTAGGATTCGACATCAGCAGTTCCTGGAACACAAGAACACAGATAGTACCAGTTGTGATAGGAGCCCTGGGATGTGAAGCATTCGGATCAATCAGACACACATTTGTTCATTAGATTTAACAAATGAATTATTCATTAGATTAACAAATAATCACAGACCCCTCACCCAATAAACATACTGAGTACCAGCATGTCTGGAACGACCCCAGGCCCCTGGTTACCATGGCAACCAGGACCCTTCAGCCATATCAGATAAACTTTTATGACCTAAAAGTATGTAGAGAGAATCTTCCTCTTACTCAAGTCTCTCTAAAACAGACACATAATGCCCATAAAAATGGACTCTTCTCTAATTAATTAATAGGAAAACCTTTCTTTGAACGAACACACATATACTTCAGGTCATTGTGCATGTTGTTACTGTTCTTGTATATTGTCTTTTGCATTGTATACCGTTTTATGCATGTTTATGATAGAACCACTCGTTCATGTAATCTTACCTATATGTAATGTTACCATGTTTAGTATCTATGAATTTGTCTTCTGATGATCTAAACAAGAGTGTATATTATATGTTGGTACATAGGCAATATATTAGTGTTCTAAGAATCTTTAATAATTTTGCATCAACACCCAATCGAGTTCCATATGCAAATTACCATGCTCTCAGACAAAGGGTCATAAAACTCCCCAGTATTTCCAACCTCCTTTCAAGCCCATCCTGAGAGGCGTGAATCTTCTCAGACCTTAAAGGCCTCACATCAGTGACCCGCCTTCAGTCTGCGGTTCTGTTAGATTCTGAGAAGATGAGGATGTGAGCTAGAA
>NW_015506080.1:867400-869940 GCF_001515645.1 Sinocyclocheilus grahami
GCACCAGGCTTCGGCCTTGTCTTTACATTCACCAACAATCCTTGGATCTCAGCTGACGTCTCTCTTAGCTCTTCATCATCTTCATCTGGGAGAAAACTCTCCCGACCACCACAGAGTCAGAATAACATCTTTTTGGTGTTCATCATACTTCCAACACGGAAGAAGGTGATCGCGACTCCTACACCACTGAACCTCCAAAAGACTTTCATCCGAGACTGCATCCGTACACTCGTTCCAGGTCAAGGCAATGCAAGTATCATACATTTAAATAAAAGAAACAGAGGTTTAGTTTAAGCTGTAGACCCCGCTCTAAAACGGCGCTGATGGTTTCACTCAGGTGGTTAACTGACTCTTTTCATAGCTTCATTCTCTGGTTTTTCCTGATGGTTTCATCCATCAAGCCTCATTTGCCCTTTCCCATGTATGAGTGATTGTTTGTTTGTTTGTTAGACTAGTTTGTGTAAGTGTTTAGTTAATAAAACTCTTGTGCACAATTGATTACAATCATTGTAACTACATGAGTTTCTGATTCTGCCTTGCAAATTAATGTCTCTTTACGATTTTGATCCTTGCTACATGCTCTAATGCAGGGTTCCTCAATAGGCGGCCCGCGGGCCATATCCGGTCCGTGAGAGAAAAAAGTTTGTCCCATGCTAATTTCAAATAATGTGGCATGAAAATTCAAATGCAGCATCAGAAAGCTACATTAACTTACATCGTGTCTACACCGGACACGAGCGGCGCTGCGCGACGCAATAAAATACAAGTAAACAGTGATGCTTATAATAAGTGATGCTGTCTTGGATGTGGCGCGACACGAAAAATCCCTGTTAGTAAACTGCTGACTCGTTCTATTTATAATGTACTGACACAACGTTCAAATGATTTGCAATGCTTTGTCGTGTCCAGTGTAGATACGATGTGACCGCAAAAACATGGTGAGTGTGTAAAAAAGAAAAGTGGACACGGAAAATAGATGATTCAAATGTGAATGGACTGAACAGTTTTGAGTGAGTGAGAGAATGAGTGAGTGACTGATATCTTTGTTATGGAATATTGGTTCGCAGTGAATTCACAGTTTTAACGTACAAGTTTGCTTTAATTTATTTTCAAGATCTGAGGTAAAATACCTATTGTTGCTTTCACTATGGCTATAAAGATAACGCAAAATAATATTCAAACTCACATTAGACATTTTTAACATTGAATAAAGCACATAATCATTACCTGAGATTATCACTGTCATATTTTGGATGTTGTTCCTGCTGCGACGTCACAGAAAATAAAACCCGTTCCTAAAATAGAATCCCATGTCGCTTATTTTCACGTGTTGCTGTCGCGGGTGGTTAGGACAAAAAACTACAAGGAAAAGATCATTTTTATCGCATCATGTCTGGTTGGGACACACGGTGTTACAGTTTGATTCCCCCCAAAAAAATCTAAGCATAAAAATATTAATAATGACAAATCTAATAATTGAATCTGCAATTAGGGAATATGTGTTTTTAGTCATGCTTTTAGCAGGCTTTTTGCGTCTAGCTTTTAGTTTTTCGATTTTAGTATGCGGCTTTTTAGTCATGGCTTTTAGCATGCTTTTTTGCGTCTAGCTTTTAGTTTTTCGCTTTTAGTCATGTGCTTTCAAGTGTTACGTCCCAAGGCGTAATTATTTGTATTGGTTTCTTTGGTGTTATATTTGGACAGTATTTAATTGTTGATCAGTTTGTCTTTTGGCAGTGTTTTGTTTTCGCTCTCGCTCTCGCTCTCTCTCTTCTCTCTACTCCATGCAAAGCTTAATGAAGATCACCTGGTCCTAATTGTCATCAACTACTGACTCGCTCTGATTGGCTGCTGGAGGGAGAGTGTGTGGATAAAGCTGGAAACTCGGTGTGAAGTAGGTCTTTTTGGCCTCTGGAGATTGTTCTTTTCGCTCACATTTTCATTTCCTTAAACTCATTCTTTCCTTACATTCTCGCTTTCTGCAACTTGTGTGAATGTGTGTTCATGTGTTAGATTAGTTTATATGTCTTAGATTTATCCAATAAAGCCTTATTAATATTGAAAAGAGAAGTATCTTGTGTTTTGTGCATACAAGTTAATGTCTTAAACTGCCGATCTTGTTACTGTGCTAATTTATAGGTTAGTGGCCCTTGGCTTGGTATTGTTGGCAAAATTTGGCCCTTGGCGAAAACTAATTGAGGAACCCTGCTCTAATGCATTAATACTGTATGAAATTATTTTCTGTGGCCACAAAAATATCCTTTCCTAGAGTTGATATGAACTTACATGCCGTAAAACAGTGATTCTGTCCAAAATCCCTATAAAATCTTAAATGATTCCCTTTGAGCTAAATTGACCTGTTTCCCTTACACATGGCAGAAATGGAGATCCAGATTTTTTGTTTGTTAATTTGTTTTTAATTTTCAACAGGCAAAGTTCTTCTGTATCTAAATGCAAAAATATTCATAATTGTTTGAATAAAACAGACTACTGGGGGAAAAAATCTGAATATTCATCTTGTAACCATCTTGTGATTATTTTAA
>NW_015506080.1:870395-872224 GCF_001515645.1 Sinocyclocheilus grahami
TGTGTGTTCATGTGTTAGATTAGTTTATATGTCTTAGATTTATCCAATAAAGCCTTATTAATATTGAAAAGAGAAGTATCTTGTGTTTTGTGCATACAAGTTAATGTCTTAAACTGCCGATCTTGTTACTGTGCTAATTAATAGTGTTTTCACTATACTTTGGATATTAATATCCATTGCAGAGTTGATGTTATACGGCTTGTTCAATGAATTGCTGGCCGTCTCAGTGATCAGCCGTAAAACAGTGATTCTGTCCAAAATCCCTATAAAATCTTAAATGATTCCCTTTGAGCTAAATTGACCTGTTTCCCTTACACATGGCAGAAATGGAGATCCAGATTTTTTGTTTGTTAATTTGTTTTTAATTTTCAACAGGCAAAGTTCTTCTGTATCTAAATGCAAAAATATTCATTGTTTGAATAAAACAGACTACTGGGGGAAAAAATCTGAATATTCATCTTGTAACCATCTTGTGATTATTTTAACAAAAGCAACAATAATATAATAATTGTAATAATAATAAAAATTATATATATATATATATATATATATATATAGGTTAGTGGCCCTTGGCTTGGTATTGTTGGCAAAATTCGGCCCTTGGCGAAAACTAATTGAGGAACCCTGCTCTAATGCATTAATACTGTATGAAATTATTTTCTGTGGCCACAAAAATATCCTTTCCTAGAGTTGATATGAACTTACATTGACTGTTCGCTGGAAGAACGGATTAGTTGAGGGCAATTGAATTCTGCTACAGTTACTACTGGCAGCTGATATAAATAATTGTAATGAATCATAATTAACTGTATTTATATACATTTCCCTTTTGAGCTAATTTCCTACAGATGCATTAAGAAAGGTTTCCACCCATATCTGGACCAGATCCCAGGGAAGCCAAGTGCCTTTGAAGCACAGAAGATCATGCTTTGTGGGGCCGCACACATCCTATGCAAAATAACTCCCAAGGACTCTGGTTGAGTCCCGGATGGTGACCGAGAGATTCTTGAGAAGAAAAAAAAAATACTATTATTATTGTTATTATAAAATATTAATTTAGTGTTTAAAGGGGTCATGAATTGAGAAATCAACTTTTACTTGAGCTTTTGATATATAAGAGATCATTGTACTAAAAGAATATCCTGTAAGTTTCAGAACTGAAAACGTCCTTGTTACTGAAATAAAAGCTTTTATTGACACCAGGCCCAGCGAACGCCAGATCCAGGAATGTGCCTACTTATGATGTAATATATAGGTTAAACACTGCCTCCTAATTCTGTAGCCCCTCCCACTGATTCGCACATGACATAGTAGGGAAATAACGTAAGTGACGTTAAACTGGATCGAGAAACCAAGCAATAAACATGCCATTGAAGATCGCAAAGTATTGTGCAGCACCTGGTTCTGGAAGAACACAGTCACTGCATAACCTTCCTTCGGATTCAAATATTAGGAATCCGTGGTTGAACTTTATTTTTAATGAAGTTCCAGCTCACGTAAGTAAAACGTTGAGCGTTTGTTCGCTTCATTTCACTGCGGATTCCTTTGTTAACAAGACACAGGTCGGCGCTAGATTTGCAGAGACTGAGATTAAAAAGCAATGCTGTGCCGTCTATATTGGATCCGACAGGAATGGCGTAGCACACTTATGCGAGTAAAAAAAAATGTGTCACTATTGCTTTGTTAGAGATCGCTTGATAGGTCTTGATTATGTGTACGTGTCTAACCAAAGTCACAGAAGGCTCCAACTATGAAGTTTGTTTGTAGTTAGTTTACTATGCAAAACTGTTATCCAATCATAGCAGTGGGCGTTTACTTCCAAGTCTTCA
>NW_015506080.1:872420-872801 GCF_001515645.1 Sinocyclocheilus grahami
ACTTTTGATCAATTTAATGCATCCTTGATGAATAAAAGTATTAATTTAAAAAACAAACTAGCAAACAAATAAATAAATATATAATCTTATTGATCCCAAAATTCTAACTGGTAATGCATGTATAGGTATAGAAAAGAATCACCCTCAGAATCACCTCTTTAAAATAATCGCATTTTGTTGCTTTGCAGCCTGAAATGAAGACGGACACAGTTTTTGTTTTATCCAGCTGTCTTTACTCAGTGCAACTTATAACATCCAAGTGAAAGATATAACACCAACATGTCAGAAAAAAACAAATAAAAAGGTAAAAACAGCTGGATAAAACAAAAACTGTGTCCGTCTTCATTTCAGGCTGCAAAGCAACAAAATGTGATTATTTTA